>NW_006923706.1:2546-3609 GCF_000298275.1 Orycteropus afer afer
GAATGCTGCTTCCATGGGCATTGATGGTGGATCCAAGTAAAATGAAATCCTTGACAACTTCAGTATCTTCTCCATTTATCATAATGTTGCTTATTGATCCAGTTGTGAGGATTTTTGTTAATCCATATTGAAGGCTATAGTCTTTGATCTTTATCAGTAAGTGCTTCAAGTCCTCTTAGCTTTCAGCAACCAAGGTTGTGTCATCGGCATATCACAGGTTATTAATGAGGCTTCCTCCAATCCTGATGCCATGTTCTTCTTCATACAGTTCATATACATTACTGATGTCACCTATTTTAGACCAAGGTAAATGAGCTCCGCAGTCACCAGACCAAGTTCCCTTGTTTCTTTTTGTCACAGCTGGTGTAGCTGGATGGGGACCACACCACAGGGACCCCGCCCTCTACAGGGTGCCCTCCATCTTCTGCTTCTCCTCCTCCTTCCCTGTCCTATCCTCACTGCTGTCCTCCAGTTCAAGCCTCATGGCCTGGTTTACACTCACAAAATCTCACACAGTGTAGCAGAGTGGTACTGGGGGGCATCCCAAGGTGAGGGGCACTGGGAGCAGCCCACCCTTAGGGGAATAGTGTTTATCACTGACATTGTTTAGAATTGCTGGCACATCACTTTTAGTTGATATATTAGTTTCCTAGGGCTGCCATAACAAAGTACTGCAAATTGGGTGGCTTAAAATAACGGAAATTTTTTCTCTCACAGTTCTGAAAGCTAGAAGTCTGTTGATAGGACCATGCTCTTTGAGAAGACTCTAGAGAAGAATCTTTTCTTGCCTCTTCCAGATTCCAGTAGTTACCAGCAATTCTTGGCATCCTTTGGCTCAGATGCATTACTACAATCTCTGTCTCCATTGACACGTGGCCTTCTTCCTTGTGTGTGTGTCTATGTCTCTACATGACCTCCTTATCAATCACGGGACTCAGGGCCTACCTTAACCAGGTATGACCTTACTTCAATTTACATAGTCACATCTATAAAAACCCTACTTCTAAATAAGATGACATTCACAGATTCTGGGCAGACATCAATTTTTGAATTCATGAATTTA
>NW_006923706.1:5168-6151 GCF_000298275.1 Orycteropus afer afer
AAGGAATCGCCATACTGCTTTCCACAATGGTTGTACCATTTTATAGTCCCACCAGCAGTGTATGAGAGTCCCAATCTCTCCACAACCTCGCCAGCATTTGTTATTGTTTTTAAATTTTTTATAGACAATCCATTGACGAAACCCATTGTCATTGAATTGATTCCAATTCATAGAGACCTTATAGGACAATCAAAAACAAAAAAAACAAAAAAACAAACTCACTGCCATTGAGTCGATTCGACTCATAGTGACCCCTCCTTGGGTTTCCAAGGCAGTATCTCTATGAAAATTATAGGACAATGCCACTTACATGGCCCACCCTCAGGTATGCAATTGCTTGAAAGTGAAGACTCGTGGGGCTTGGAGTCTGAGAGACTGATTGAATGCAGCCTCCACCACCTCCTACCTGTTTGACCTGAGCAAGACTCTCACCCACTGAGACCCAGCCTTCCATGGAGCCCAGGCCAGTTGCCAGGTCACAGAGGTTGGCGGTTGATTTACAGGATGTCAGAGCAGGAAGGGCACTTACATGTCATCAGAGCCATCCACCACTTTATAGATGGGGAAACAGAGGCAAAGGAGGGAACAGGGCCCTGCCTTGGCCAGGTGCCCACTGACCCCTCTGAGACACTGCAGGGCTAGAACCACTTTATAGGTAGAAAGCACTAAAAAGCCCCTGCTGGTGACAGGCCTCTGCTGGTCAAAATCATTTGAAACTCAGCCATTATCCCAGGACCTGGAACCCAGTTCAGTGTAGTGAAGTATCACTCACAGGGGTGATTGTGGATCACCTGCATCAGAGTCACCTGGGTGCTCATTTGAAAGTGCAGCTTCCTGGCCTCCACCCCAGCTTGGGGTTCAAATCTCAACACTGTCACTCACTGTCTCCAGGACTTGAGGGGTGTCATTTAAACTACCTATGTCTCTATTTCTCTTCTGTAAAGTGAGGCTTCCCCTCCTTGTGCAGCTATGAAGAGCAAATA
>NW_006923706.1:9411-18626 GCF_000298275.1 Orycteropus afer afer
TGAGTCGGAAACGACTTGATGGCACTTAACCACAACAACAACAACAACAACATGAATCAGAATTGACTCTACAGCAATGGGTTTAGATACCTTGGGCCTTGGGCAAAGCTCAGGGCACCCTGGTGAGTGGAAAAGCCAGGTCCCTGGCCATCTTTTCTACCACGTGCAGCCCCAGCACACCCCGGGCATGCACAGCCACTGCTGCTTCCTCCGGGAGAGCAGCTGCTGAGGTGCTGAGTTACTGGCTCTTGCTGAAAGTGAGGACGACTTGAAGCCCTTACTGGTGAAGGTTGAAGAACACAGTCTGCAGTATGGATTACATCTTAATATAAATAAAACAAAAATCCTCGCTACTGGACCTATAAGCAGCATCATGATAAAGGAGAAAAAATTGAAGTTGTTAAAGACTTCACATTGCTTGGTTCTACAATCAATGCCAATGCAAGCAGCAGTCAGGACATCAGATGACGTATAGCACTGGGCTAGTCAGCTGCAAAGGACCTCTTTCAAGTGCTGAGGAGCAAAGATGTCTCCTTGAGGACTAAGGTGCACCTGACACAAGCCATGATATTTTCAATCGCCTTATATGCATGTGAGAACTGGACAATGAATAAGGAAGACCAAAGAAGAATTGATGCTTTTGAGATGTCGTGCTGGAGAAGAATGCTGAAAGTCCCATGGACTGCTAAAAGAACTAGCAGATCTGTCCTGGAGGAAGTGCAGCCAGAATGCTTCTTGGAGGCAAGAATGGCCAGACTTCTCACCTACTTTGGTCATGTCATCAGAAGGGACCATTCCCTGGAGAAGGATGTCATGCTTGGTAAGGTGGAGGGTCAACAAAAGAGGGGAAGGCCCTCAACAAGATGGATTAACACAATGGCTGCGTCAATGGGCTCAAGTATAGCAAGGATCACGGAGCTGGTGCGGGACCAGGTGGTGTTTTGTTCTGCTGTGCATAGGGTCATGATGAGTCAAGGACGACTTGATAGCACCTAACAACAACAACAATAACATGGTCCTGGGACACAGAAAGCACTCATGAAATGGTGAGAGAATATAGAATGAAAGCAAATAAAGGACTGACGATAGAATGGTGGCAGAAGGTGCTGGGAAGAAGGGATGCCATTAAAGGTTCCAGAAGGGAACGGTCTTCTAAATGCAAAGAGTGGTCCCTATAAGGACAGCACCTATGGCCTCAGAAAGGAAGAGCTGGCCACAATGTCAAACCCTACCTGGGAACCAAGGAAGGCCTTAGGCTGAGAAAGTCCCTGGTGGGTGGTGACTTCAGAGTCATTGCCATGGAGATGTGGAGGGAAATCCAGGTCAAGAGGTGGTGAGAGATGAGGAAGTCTGGTGGGTGAAGTTTACAAGTCTTTAAAGAAGTTGGGCAGTGGAAGGAAAGGGGAAGGTCCCAGCTCTGGGGAAAGGTTGTAAGCAAGAAGGAAAGAGGCTTTTGTTGGTTTGTTTGTTTGTTTGGGTTGTTGTTGTTGTTATGTGCCGTCGAGTTGGACCCAACTCATAGCGACCCCTCCTTGAGTTTCCAAAGCAGTATCATTACGGAAGTAGATTGCCCAACCTTCCTTCCAAGGAGTGGCTGGTGGGTTTGAACCACCAGACTTCTGGTTAGCAGTCAAGAGGGTATTTTTTATAGGTTGAGAAAAAGAAATCAACAGACATTCTCCAAAATAGGAAGTGACTAAAGATGTACTTCACCTCTCTAGACTTCAATTTCCCCATTTTAAAAGCTGGAGTATGAATAAGTGATCTGAGGTTCTGTTGGATTTTTTAGCTGTCTCATCCATCCATCCATCCATCCATCTGTCCATCCATTCATCTCTCTATATGTTCATCCTCTTAACATATATTCTCTTTACATGTCTGGCTTAGACTAAGTGCAAAGAAAAGGATGTTGGGGTTGGAAAGGAGCAAGGAGGGAATGGATAGAGGTGCAGAAGTAGATCCTTCCAGGGCCCCATGTTTAATAGGAAAAGTAGAGAAGACAATCAGGCAATGGCTTAACTATATCACAAAATGACCTTGAAGCCCATGTCTTTGTAGCCCTTTGCTATCACAATCTAGCACTTACCCACACCTCTGCCCTCAGTCCCTGGTTTGCTACCTCCCAGCTCTGTGAACCTGCCTTTGTCTTGTTATTCCACCGAGTATCCCCCATCCAGCATTGTGCTGGGCCCACAGCAATCACTGAATTTGTATTTAGTATATCCACTCATTCAACAAGCATTTATTGAGAAGGTACCATATGCCAGACACTGAAGAACAAAAGTGAGCAACACAGATCTGTCCTCTTTGAACCAGTTGGGGAGCAAGGTCATCAAACAGTCATGTAGAAATTAAAAATTGCAGCTGTGATAGGAGGGAGGTGGGATCAGAGAAAGCCTCCCTGAAGAAGTAACTTGGGCTCTGAAAGAGGACCAAATGTTCACCAGGTGAGTAGCATCATAGGTGGGACACAGCCATGCAAAGGCAGGGAGGGAGGTCAGGGACCTGAAAGAAAGGCATTGTAGTCAGGTTGGGAAGAGGCTCTAAACAAGACTAAAGAGGCCAGCAGGGTCTTATAGACAAGGTAAGGATTTGACTTGTTCTTTAACTTGAGAGCAGTGGCTTGACACAGTATTGGTTTCAGCATGACAGTACCTGACCCTTAAATTTTTTTTTTTTTTTTTAATTTTGGTTTCATAGAGATCACCTGAAAGAAGTAAGTTGAGATTAGCAGTGTTGTTTGAGCCTCTTGTACAATATTGTGTATCTGAAACTGGGAAGGGTCTGGCTTCCACCTTCTCTACTTTAGACATTTCTGTAGGTTTTTTTTTTTTTTAAGTAGTGAACCTGTTCTGCCTTTGTATCAGAAGAAAGTATTAAATGTTATGTAGCTGTGGTGGAGACTGGGGGCTAGTGAGGGCTCTGAATGGTATGAATTATACTCAGAACAGACAGGCTGAGTGGGAAAGAGCTGGGCTCTGGAGCCAGGTATGAGTTGGTTTGGGGTCCACTGAACACTTCCCCCCACCCCATGGAGGCTCTCCCAGGGTGCTTGGGCTAACTGCACCAAAGGGGGAGCTCTCTGTGCCTGGATGGCCCACCCCTCCAGGAAAGGTGTGAGGGGGAAAAGGAGGCGGTAGCCCAGAGAAAGAGACCCTGTGTCCTGCCTGTTGTTCCAGACACAAAGGCTGAAGAGCAGCCTCTCAGCTAGCCCACTTCTCCCTCTGTGCTAGCCTTGGGAAATGGGGCTTCTCCCTGGGAGACCAATGCTAGGGGAGTATTTTGTAAACATTGCCCAGCAACCAGAACTGGTTTGAGTGGGAAGTTGAGTCCCCTGGAGGAAGGCCAGTCCTGAGAAGGCCCCAGCTTCCGTGACACAGAGGGTGCATTGATGAAGTCCAGGGGGTCTTTCCTTAGCTGTCTCCCTTCAGGCAGGCTTCCCCAGAGAGGCTTTGCTCCTTTCTCCAGAGGACAAGTGGATCTCCGGGCCTGGGTGGGGGAGGTCCTTCCCACTGCTCTGATCTACTCTGCTATGAGATCTTTGAGAAGTCACCACGGTGCCTTCCTGGAAGTACCATAAACCATAAACTGCCTTCTAGCACTGGGTCAGATTCTAATGCATAGCAACCCTACAGGACAGAGTAGAACTGCCCCATAGGGTTTTCAATGCTGTAAATCTTTACGGAAGCAGACTGCCTGATCTTTCTTCTGTGGAGTAGCTGGTGGGTTCGAACCACCAACCTTTTGGTTAGAAGTTGAGTACTTTAACTACACCACCAGGGCTTCTGGGAGTGGAGTCTGTGTGTTCACTGGCATAGTCACTCTGGGGGGATAGGAACACCTGGAGGGGCTGTAGGGTTGTTCCCAAACCTGAGAGCCTCAGCCCAGATCTCAGATTTCAGACATCAAGGGAAGAAGGACAAGGGAGGTTTAGGAGACTGAAAGATCTAGTTTCACATGCAGACCTGCCTCAGTTTCCTCACCTGGAAAATGGGAACGAAGCTGCCTCCATATCACAACAAGGCTACTGGGAAAAAGGCTGGTGTGTAGCTCCCCTCCCCCAGCTCTGAGACCTAGTTCTCACTCCCCGCTCTTACCTCCCTATTCCCCTGGTAGGACTTGGGTAGGCCACTTCCCTCTTTGGGTTTCTCAGTTTCCTCATTTTATGAAACTGGGAGCTCTGTGGAAAAGCTAGAGGTGAGAAGGTGATTGTGTCTGACCTGCAAGCATTTTTGCCTCAGATGAAGTGGAGATGAAACACAGGCCCCAGCATGGACTGAAATGAAGACTCACACTCTACAGACCCAAGTGGTAGCCACCATTTTGATTCCATGAGAATTGACAGCAAAGTTAGATGATTTCAGCCATGCCCAGGGGACGTCCAGTTGCTTCATCCTGGCCCAGATTAAACATTTACTGGGAGGAGTGGTGGGCTAGTGGGAGGAGGAGGGATGGGAGTTAGGGAAACCCTGCCAGGGTCACCTGCCAGGGGTCGAGGGGTCAGAGATGTGGGTGATAAGTAACTCTTGAACTGCTTTCTCCATCTTCACTCTGTAGAAACCATTTTCTAACACTCTGCTCTATAAAATACTAGCACAAATACACAAAGACATACACAAAGCAATCACAAGATTGCCCGCATTGGTCAAGTCAGGGAGGAACACAAATGTCCATCAATTAAAAAAAAAAAAAAAGCTAAACCATTGCCATTGAATTGATTCTGACTCATAGCAACTCCTATTGGGTTTCCAGGGCTGTAAATCTTTACAGAAGTAGATTGCCTCAGCTTCCTCCAAGGAGCAGCTGGAAGGTTTGAACTGCAGACCTTCTGGTTAGCAGACAAATGCCATAACCAATGTACCACCAGAGCTCCTTTGTCTATCAAAAAAGACAATTAAAACAAACATCTACAACACGATGCCAAAGGTATCCCGATCTACCCGGACAGTCGCCCACAGTACGTTATCATGTGAAAAAGCAAGCAGCAGAGCTGCACAAAGGGTGAGATCTCATTTTATTACTATCTTTGTCTTATCTTCTAACTGAATATAGTATATGACATAATTCCACACACACACGTTTTGTCAGTATAAAAAATAAAGGCCTGGAAGGATACATAGCAAACTGTTAATAGAGGTTATCTCTAGGGTGGAAAAAGTTTTAATTTTTCTTTCATATACTTCTGCACTTTCATTTACTTCTTTTATATATATTCTGCTTGAACATTTTGGAATTATCCATTGCCATTTAGTCAATTCTGGCCCTTAGTGATCCTATAAAACAGAGTAGAACTGCCCCCATAGAGTTTCTAAGGCTGTAATCTTTACAGAAGCTGACTGCCACATCTTTCTCCCCAGAGCGCAGCTGGTGGATTAGAACCACCAACCTTTCCATTAGCAGCTGAGTGCTTAACCACTATGCCACCAGAGCTCCTGTCTTAAAATTACTACATATTAGAACTGACGTAACACCCACCCCCCAAATAATCAAGAAAGAAACTGGAGAGGGTCAAATGGCCAACCTTATTCTAGGCTCTGAGACTAATGTGACAAAGGTCCGTGACGCAGGATGACGCCCAAATGCCATCAAAATAAGTGACATGAGAGATCGTGAAAACAGAGGCAGGGGGACTATTTCCTCTCCCTGCTGACCAGGGATCCTACCAGTCACACCCCCATCCTCCAGTGCTGGCTGAGACCTTACGCAGCACTCAGAAACCATCCTTGCTCCTCGGAGAAGGTGACACATGTGAGCTGGCTTCTTCAGGACATGGAGCATATGACTGACAGCCACTTTGTCAACCCTGAATGCTGCTGAAGCAAGCTGTTCCTTCATTCTTGTATCCCCACTTAAGGGGCCCTTACTAATGTTAAAAATGATCAAAACTCAAAGAAATTGGAACCTAAGGTTTATTCTGAGCAGTTATTCTGTAAGCATATAGAGAGACCATTCTGATTTGAAAAAAAAAAAAAAAAGCAAATGGCTTGAAGTAGACTAGTTACAATGCATCTTACCGAGAGAACAGAAGGGAGAACAGTGGAAGCTCAGCCATTGCTAATCTCAGTGTGAGTGACTGAACCCTGCCCTCGCCCCTTGACTGAGACCAACTGACAGCAGATTATTAGTTGGTCTCTGGCCTGGCAGCTAACATTTTTGTTTTGTGGGTAAGAAAAAAACTTAATCCAAGTAAGATGACTGTTACTGATTTTTCTCTTTGACACTAATGATTAACCTGGTAGCAGTAATAATACACATCATTTGTTGTGTTTTGTTTTCATCCCATTTTACTCCAATCAGAGTCCAATGAAGTGGACAGAAAGTGGTTCTGTCCTTTGATTATATTTTATAGATGAAGAAACTAAAGCTTAGAGGGGATATGTAACTATGGAAGGTCACATAGCCAGGAAGCTCCGAGGCTGAATTCAAACTGGCACACACTAACTCTGGAATCCACCTTAGAGCCACCATGCGGTACCCTCTTTATGACACATAAAGCAAATAGACAGCAATGATTTGGGGGGGGGGCATGTCTTCTTGGTAAAGTCACCATTAATCTGACAGCAGGTGTTTCTTAAGAAGCTGAGGGTTTGGTTTGTTGCTGTCAGTGGCACGGGACAGTTGAGCCCTATGCTGATGCTGACTTGTTACCAGGGAGCTCTGGTTGCCTAAGGCACTTGACTGCTAACCAGAAGGCTGGTGGTTCAAACCCACCAGCCACTCCTCAGAAGGAAGACTGGACAATCTACATCCATAGAGATACCACCTCAGAAGCCCAAGGAGGGGTCGCTATGAGTCGGGTCCCACTCGACGGCACATAATAGCACAACACACTGCCTATGAATTGGTTACTACTCAAATATAAGGAAAGATGGAAAAAATAATCATAGCTGACCATCCAGATCAGCTGAATACAGTACTTACATGGTTATAAAAGGTAATGCTGAATAATGGATATAATCAAGATTAACATATATTACTGTATTGGGAAGAGAGGGACATGAGAGAGACATGAGAGTATGATATGGGCAGGGGATGAAAAAAATCCTCATCTCCTGGTGCAGGAAATCAATAGATAGTTTCTAAACTATAAAGATTATGAAGAAACCATATGAAAGGTTATTTAGAGATATGAAAGTGAATTTTCAAAAAAATCTGTTTTAAGAATTGAAAGGAGCTAACCCTACAGGTGAATCCAGGGCCGCAATTGTTCATAACTGAGAGTTTTAACTCTGGAATCCAGATTTCAGGGGTCCATGGAGGTAGAGGGAGCCACCCAGGCTATTGCCCTGAAGTGATCTTTTGAATCTTGAGCAGACGGGTCTCCTAAGAGTCACCTTTAAGTCAAATAATAATCTTGTTAATTGTGGCTGTTGTTATTAGGTGCAGCCGAGTTGGCTCTGGCTCCTAACGACCCTCTGTACAACAGAACGAAACACTGCTCAGTTGTGCACCATCCTCACAATTCTTGTTATACTTGAGCCCATTGTTGCAGCCACTTTATCAATCCATCCGATTGTTGCATGATATCCTTCTCCAGGGAATGGTCCTTTCTGACAACATGAACAAAATAGGTGAGATGAAGTCTGGCCATTCTCGCTTCCAAGGAGCATCCAGGCTGTACTTCTTCCAGAACAGATTTGTTTGTTAATTAGTGAAGACCATTTGGCCTTGGGTGTTGGGCTCTTTTGAAGAATTATCTGTGCCGTCAGTTTTGAGAAACAGAAATTCCAGGGTTGGACTGGAAGCTGTGTTTTAGGGTAAATTGTTATCATGAAAACACTGTTCTGGCCCTGTTTCCATAGCAACAGCAATAAGCTGGGGTATAAGAATTTTTTTGACATTTTCTCATCTTTGGAATACTTTGACTTTAGTCAGAAGTGTTGCCTGATTTGCAAATTGTATGTTAAATAAACTTCAAATCAATTTCTATTACTGGCTTATTATGATTTTTGTTTTAACATAAGTAACTTTGCAGAAATTTTTAGCTCTCTATATTATGTTCATGTATAACTTTGATATAAAAAAATAAATTAAATCAAATCTAAAGCAAAAGCAAGAAGGACATCTTTGGCCTTGGGGGCTTGTGGGTAAATGGGCTGTGGTCGGGAGAATGGGGGCCTGGGATATAAAGCTTCCTTTCAGCGGTGTCACTGGGATTGATGTCACCCAGTGTGATAACTCATGGTGTCACACACACCCATGGACCGCCTCCTGTACCAGACCAAACAGAATCCTTAGTAATAGTCATTATCAATTTTAATCATAGAATAAGATGTGATAAATATAGTTGTAAATTGCTTAAATGTAATATTTCTCACATTATATGAATAGTGCAACAAAATTGTTTTGTAAAATCTTTCTACATTGAATTACAACATTATTAGTAACTGAATGGAAGGCTTTTTTTGATTTTTTTTTCCTTTTCCTTTCATTACTACTTCATTCTCAAAAAAGTTGTTGGTATAGGGTCACAAATACTACTTACCTCAATATTGTAGCTAAATCACCAGCAAATTTGACAAAACACAACAGTGCCAATCACCCGAAAAATGCCAGGGTCAGCCCTGGAGAAGCACAACCAATAGGCCACACCAGAGTTCAAGGAGAAGAGAGTTTTAATCAGAATGTGCACCAATGAGAGAGGAGAGTCAGTGATTCCAGGGACTCCAAGACACCGGCTCTGCTCAGCACTTACAGTCCAGGCTTCTTATACTAAAGGATTCACTCATTTCACAAAGAATGTTTCAAGATCTATTCTGAAGTACAATGCTGTCAGAGATAGGATAATATCCATACACCTACAAGGAAGACCAATTAATACTACTATTATTCAAATTTACCCACCAACCACGAAACCCAAAGACGAAGAAATTGAAGATTTTTACTGATTTCTGCAGTCTGAAATTGACCAAACATGCAATCAAGGTATGTTCATTATTACTGGTGATTGGAATGTGAAAGTTAGAAACAGAAAAATCACTGGTAGTTGGAAAACATGGCCCTGGTGATAGAAATGATGCCAGAGATTGCATGATAGAATTTTGCAAGACCAATGACTTATTTGTTGCAAATACCTTTTATCAAAAACATAAATGGCAGCTATACACATGGACCTCACCAGATGGAATACACAGGAATCAAATCAACTACATCTGTGGAAAGAGGCGATGGAGAAGTATCTTCAGCCAAAACAAGGCGAAGAGCTGACTGTGGAA
>NW_006923706.1:19271-19778 GCF_000298275.1 Orycteropus afer afer
GTATGGAGACAGTCAGAGCTGCAGACTGTCAGCTACTCTGATGGGACCAACAGCCTGAATATTTCCAAGTGATGTTGGGACCTGAGAATTGACCCAAAGATCAGCCCTGGTCACCAAGGGCTGCAGGGATGACTGTGCTGGTGACCTATGACTAGGAAGGGAAACAGCAAGGAGGGAGACAACCTGAGGTGTTGACTTTCCGCTGTCCGGAGGCCGCAGCCGTTTTAATTGTTTACACATGGCAGCCATTTTGGATATTTAAAGTGACCGAGGGTGCAGCCATTTTTAATCTTTACAAGTGGCAACCATTTTGAATTTTAAAGCATTCTCATTCAGATACCAGGGACCAAAGAATAGGCTCTGTTTGCCAAGGATGGCAGGGACATACAAGAGGCTGACAATAGGAGACAGGTGGTAAGTGTATAAGTGCTGTCAACTAATGAATAGAGGAGCACAGCACAGTACTCTGCTTGCATAGATAACATACAAAGAAATAAAAAATTGTGG
>NW_006923706.1:22208-22879 GCF_000298275.1 Orycteropus afer afer
ATGAATAGACACTTCACCAAGGAGGATATTCAGGTGGCCAGCTAATACATGAAGAGATGCTCACAATCACTGGCCATCAGAGAGATGCAAATCAAGACAACAATGAGATACCATCTCACCCCAGCACTGATGGCAAGGTTCAATAAGACAGAAAATAACAAATGCTGGCAAGGATGTAGAGAGATTGGGACTCTCATACACTGCTGGTGGGACTGTGAAGGGATACAACCACTGTGGAAAGCAATATGGCGATTCCTTAGAAAGCAGGAATTGGAGATACCATTTGAGCCAGCAATCCCATTACTACATATATATTCTAGAGAGGTGAGAGCCAGGACAAGAACAGATATATGCATGCTTGTGTTCATTGCAGCACTATTTACGATAGCAAAAAGATGGAAACAACCTAGGTGCCCATCAGCGGAAGGGTGATTACCAAACTATGGTACATACACATACTGGAATGCTATGCAGCACTAAAGAATAAGGTAGAAAAAAAAAAAGAATAAGGTAGAGTCTGAAAAACACCGCATAATATGGATGAACTTGGGGGACATTATGCTGAGTGAAATAAGTCAATTACAGAAGGACAAATATAGTATTAGTTCTTTGTTGTGGAGGGTCAAGGAAAGGCTTATATATGGAGGGAAACTTTCTTTGTTGGTTGCCAG
>NW_006923707.1:0-1588 GCF_000298275.1 Orycteropus afer afer
ATCATGTGATCTTTTTCTTTATTTTACTTGGGTTATTGATTACAATTTTGTTTTTTGAGCGTTGAACCATCCTTGTGTAGCTGGTATGAATCTCACTTGGTCATGATGTATTATTTTTTTAATACATTTTTGGAGTCTGTCGGCTAAGATTTTGTTGAAGACTTTTAGATTTATATCCATGAGGGATTGCTCTGTAGTTTTTCCTTTCTAGTGGTGTATTTGCTTGGTTTTGGTGTCAGGGATGTGGTTGCTTCATAAAATGAGTTGGGAGGATTCCATTCTTTTCTATGTTCTGAATAGTATGAGTAGGATTGGTGTCAGCTCTTCTTTGAATTATTTGTAGAATTCTCCAGTGAAACTATCTGGGACAGGACTTTTGTTGTTGTTGTTGTCGGTAATTTTTTCATGACTTGTTCAATTTCTTCTTTTGTTATGGGTCTGTTCAAGTTTTCTACCTCATTTGTGTTAGTTTAGGTAAGTATTGTGTTTCTAGAAATCTTTCCATTTCTATAAGTTTTTAAATTTGTTGGAGTACAGTTCTTCATAGTATTTTGATATCCTTTTTATTTCTGTGGGCTGTGTTGTGACATCAAAACTTTCATTTGTTATTCATGTTATTTGTATCTTCTCCTTTTCCTTTGTTAAGTTTGCAGTGGCTTGTCAATTTTATTAATCTTTTCAAAGAATCAACTTCTAGTCTTGTTGACTTTTTCTATTGTTTTTCTTTTTTCTGTTCCATTTCTTTCTTTTTTTCACTTTTTATTGAAATATAATTTATGTACAATGAAATACACAAAATTAGAGTGACATGGGTCAATGCTTTCTTTCTTTCTTTTTTTTTTTGCAGTGTCCCTTTCCCTCCCCTCCCAACCCTGCTAACCAACAAAGAAAGTTTCTGTCCATATATAAACTTTACTTGACTTTTTACAATAATGAACTTTTATTTGTCCTTCTGTGATTGATTTATTTCACTCATAACAATGTCCTCCAAGTGTCTCCATGTTATGTGGTGTTTTGCAGATTCCACATTATTCTTTAGTGTGGCATAGTATTCCACTGTGTGTATGTACCATAGTTTGATTATCCATTTTTCTGTTGATGGGAACCTAGATTGTTTCCATCTTTGGGCTATTGTAAATAGTGCAGCAATGAACATGGGTGTGAAAATATCTGTTCTTGTCCTGGCTCTCACTTTTTTTTAGGATATACACCTACTAATGGGATTGCTGGGCCAAATGGTACTTCTAATTCCAGTTTTTTAAGGAATTGCCATACTGCTTTCCACAGTGGTTGTATCATTTTATTCTCTTACCAACAATGTATGAAAGTCCCAATCTCTCCACATCCTTGCCAGCATTTATTATTTTGTGTTTTGTTGCATTTTGCCATGGTTCTGGGGTGATATGGTATCTCATTGTTGTTTTGATTTGCATCTCTCTGATGACTAAGGACTGCAAGCATTTCTTCATGTATTTTCTGACTGTCAGAATATCCTCTTTGGTGAAGTGTATATCCATGCCTTCTGCCCATGTTTTAATTGGATTGTTAATCTTTTTGGTGTTGAGGTGTTGGAGTAGAATACATTTTA
>NW_006923707.1:2578-3727 GCF_000298275.1 Orycteropus afer afer
ATTTGTTAAAGAGACTATCTCTTCCCCATTTAATGGATTTTAGGCCTTTGTCAAAATTAACTGACCATAGTTTGATGAGTCTATTTCTGGGTTCTTAATTCTGTTTCACTGGTCAATGTGTCTGTCATTGTACCAGTACCAGGCTGTTTTGACTCCTGTGGCTGTATAGTAGGTTTTGATATCTGGAGTGTAAGACCTCCTACTTTGTTCTTCAACAATGCTTTGCTTATTCAAGGTATCTTTTCTTTCCATATATAATTAGTGACTGGTTTCTCTAGATCCTCTTGAGGGAGCTCTGGTGACATAGTGCCTAAGGTATTTAACTACTAACCAGAAGGCTGGTGGTTCAACCCCACCAGCCACTTCTCGGAAGGAAGATTGTGGAATCTACTTCTGCGCAGATACTGCCTCAGAAACCCAAGGAGGGTTCTGTACAAGTTGGAATGGACTTACTGGCAGTGAGTTAGGTTTAGGTTTTGTAAAGAATGTTTGATGGGACCTGGATTGAGATTGCATTGAATGTACAGATTTCTTTGGGTATTACTGACATTTTCACAATGTTCAATCTTCCTATCTAAGAGCATGGCATGTTCTTCCATTTATGTAGATCTCTTACAGTTTCTTGGAATAGTAATTTATAGTTTTCTTTGTACAGATCTTTTGTATCCCTAGTGAGATTTATTCCAAGTATTTTACTTTTTTTGTTAGCTATTGTGAATGGTATTGATTTCCTTATGTCCTTTTCAGCAATCTCTTTGCTGGTGTAGAGGAATCCAACTGATTTTTGGATGTTGGTTTTGTATACCATCACTATGCTAAATCTCTCAGTTCCAGTAGTTTTTTCCTGAGTATTTTGGGTTTTCTATGTATAGGATCGTATCATCAGCAAATAGGGGTAGTTTGACGTCTTCCTTACCAATTTGGATGCCTTTGATTTCCCTTTCTTGCCTTATTGCCCTTGCTAGGATTTTCAATATAATAGAAGAACAGAAGTGATGATAGAAGGCATCCTTGTCTGGTTTCTGATCTCAAGGTGAATGGTTTCAGGCTCTCTACACTGAGAACAATGCTGGCTGTTGGTTTTCCATAAATGTCCTTTAGGATGTTGAGGAATTTCCCTTCTATTCTTAGTTTGCTGAGAGTTTTGAT
>NW_006923707.1:5518-6607 GCF_000298275.1 Orycteropus afer afer
TTATGAAAATATGAAAGAGAACTAACAAAAACAATAAACTTTGTGAAGGTAGTTTTCAAAAGATGAAGCAAATTATGTTAGTATTTTGCAAGTAGAACAGGATTAGGTGTAAATCACAGTGTCCATAATTTTTTTGTTCTTTGTAGCATTTCAGAAACTCGACACTCTACCTGAATACTTTCTACTTTTGATATGAACTTGTGGGATTTTTATCCCAATGAAATTTTTCATAATTGATGTTGTGAATGAAGGTGAGAAAAATGATTAAAACAGGTTTTAGCCATAGAAGTAGGATGATGATGATGATGATGATGATGATGATGATGATTTAAAGCTATTAGTGCTCACCAAGACTCTGGTAGCAATGCAGGCAAACAGAGCACCATAGTCTAGAATTTTTATTGGAATTTCACATATTTCTAAGTTTATGGAAGGAATTTATTTTAGTCCAAACATGGATCTCTGATCAAGCATTGAAATAATGAAGAATATTTAGTGTGTGCGTCAAGCTCCAGGCTCAAGGCCATCAAGTCAATTCCAAATCAAAGTAACCTCCACTGAGTTTTCAAGGCTTAAAACTTTGTGGAAGCAGACTGCCTCATCTTTCTTCCATGGAGCGTCTGGTGGGTTTGAACAAATAACCTTTTGGTTAACAGCCAAATACCTTAACACTACGCAACCAAAACTTCTTTACTATATGCCTAACATTCCAATAAATAAATAATTCCTATAGTATCAACAGAAGCTATATAAATATATCTGTGTGAGTGTGAGTGCTTACATGCACATGAGTGCATGTCCACACACATTAGGTATCATCTTTCCCTTTAAAACATACCTGTAATTAAAACTCTGTTAAACCAGGCCTAAGCCACTAATATCTTTGTTGATTGTTGTGTTGTCTAACTGATATCTTTATATCTACCCTTTCAGTTACCAAAAACAACAACAAGCAGTAATCTTTTACGAATTAAGTCAGGCTATGTTTGTTCCCCATAGGTACTGAAACAAGGCGGGCTTGTGCTTACTCACTGATCTGCACTGAACACGTTCCCTTGTTACCCTACCGAGAGGGACCAGGTCTTCGGG
>NW_006923707.1:10752-22307 GCF_000298275.1 Orycteropus afer afer
TCTTTGATCTCATACATTATGTACTACTCTTGTCTAACTTTTCTTGTCTCATCAGCCTCATTGGTTTAGTTGCTATTCCTGGAAATTATCTTTGACTTGTTGTTCTCTTTGAGAATCATTTCCTCCAGGATTTCCTACAGCATTTTGCTAGGTTTTCCTCTCATATACTCTATGTATTTTCATAAATCTCAAATTCTTAGTTAGGCATTCCTCAATCATATGTAATATAGTGTCTGATTTCATTTTTTGATGTTTGCTGCTTTTGTTTGAGCTTCACCTTCCTTTTCCCCTTTGGTCTCACATTTGGACAGGCAAATAAGTAAGGCCACATGTGCCTCCTCCTTTGGTGTGTATGAAACATTCAAACTTTTCATATCTCCAGACATTGCACAAGAACTTTTTCCCAGTTCCACCCTCTAGCCACAATAATGGTCCAACCCACTCCCACTGCCTTATACAAGCCATTCCAGGCCTCCTTATGCCCATCCTGCTCTCCATTGCATAAGAAATAAAATTTTCCTTATATTACCTAAGTTTGTAGATCATCATCAGCCTGCAGCTGAACCAAGTTTTGGGTGAGGATCCATATTCTTACTGACCATAACATACCATCTATCTATATTTCACCCCACCTTTCCAAAACTGCACAGTATATTCCATTCACCTTTCCTAATTTAGATTGTCTGATTCCAGGTCTTTGCAAATTTCATTATAATAATAAACTTCATCTTCTTGAGCTGTTCTTTGAAATCTTTGGTTCAGCTCTTTTATCTTGTCATTTCTTCCATTTTCCTTAGCTACTCTTTGTTCAAGAACAAATTTCAGAGTCTCTTCTGACATCCTTTCCTGTCTTCTTAGTGACTTTTTTTCTTCATGTATCACATTCTTGATGTCATTCCACTATTTTTCTGGTTTTCGGTCATTGGTGTTCAATGCATCAGATCTATTCTCAAATGGTCTCTAAATTCAGGTGGGATATAATCAAGGTCATATTATGACTCTCATGACCTTGTTTTAATTGTCTTCAGCTTCAACTTGAAATTGCCTAGGAACAAATGATGGTCTGTTCCACAGGCAGCTCCTGGACTTGTTTTGGCTGACAATACTGAGCTTCTCCATTGCCTCTTGTTACAGATGTAGTCAATCTGATTTCTGTGTATTCCATCTGGTGAGGTCCACATGTATAGCTGCCATTTGTGTTGTTGGAAAAAAGATATTTGCAATGAAGGTCATTGGTCTTGCAAAATTGTATCATGCAGTCTTCAGTGTCATTTCTATCACCAAGGATATATACTTTCCAACTACTGTGATTCTTTTTTGTTTCCTACTTTTGTATTCCAATCACTAATGATAGTAATTACATCTTGATTACATCTTTGGTCAATTTCAGACTGCAGAAGTTGGTAAAATCTTTAATTTCTTATTCTTTGGCTTTGGTGGTTTGTGCATAAATTTGAATAATAATGGTATTAACCAGTTGTCCTTATAGGCATATGGATATTATCCTATCACTGACAGCATTGTCCTTCAGGATTAATCTTGAAACATTCTTTGTGACTATTAATGCCATATCATTTCTCTTCAATTTATCATTCTTGGCATAATAATCGTATGGTTGTTTGATTCAAAATGGCCAAACTGGTCCATTTCATTTCAGTAATGCCTAGGATATTAATCTTTATAAGTTCCATTTCATTTTTGACAACTTCCAATTTTCTTAGATTCATACTTTGTACATTCCACATTCTAATTATCAATGGATGTTTGCAGCTATTTCTTCCAATTTGGAGTCATGCCACATCAGCAAATGGAGTCCTGAAAGCTTTATTCCATCCACATCATTAAGGTCGACTCTACTTTGAGGAAGCAGCTCTTTTCTAGTTGTATTTTGAGTGATTCCAACCTGAGGGACTCATTTTCCTGCTCTATTTCAGACAAAGTTTCAGGTCTATTCATAAAGTTTTCTAATAACATATGAAACACTGTTTCACTGCTATTCATAAAGTTTTCACTGACCAATACTTTGAGAAGTAGATGGCCTCTTCCTTCTTCCAAGTCTGTTTTCATTTGAAAGTTCTGATGAAACCTGTCTACCATGGACAGGTGAGCGTCCAGCCTCACAGTAACATGTGAACCACCACGGTATGACAAACTGACAGACAAGTGGTCATAGCATTTGTCAATATCTGACATAATACAGATATTTATTATTATTATTATTATTATACATTGCTTCCCCTAGAATATAAATTCTACAAAGGCAGGGATTTATATACATTTGTCTATAACTTTGTCCTCAGTGTGTAAATCAGCAGTAGTCATTTAATAGATCCTTGTTCAAATAAGGCGTGAAAGTTTTACATTTACTTTGTCAACTGACATAGTATTATCTTTTTAAAATTAAATTATCAGCTGATTTGCAGTCTGAAAATCACTATCATTTAACTCATGCTTCAATTGTGTGGAACATACAAGTAGCATATAATGTTGGAAAGAATGGGAATTTCAGAACACTAACTTGTGCTCTCTGGTGGTTTAGTGCCTAACATATTTGACTGCTAACCAGAAGGCTGGTGGTTCAAACCCGACAGCCACTACTCAGAAGGAAGATTGGGCAATCTACTTCCATAGAGATACTGTCTCAGAAACCCAAGGAGGGGTCGCTATGAGTCAGGAACTACTCTATGGCAGTGAGTTTGGATTTTTTTTTTTTTTTAACTTGTGCTCACATGGCACCTGTAGATAATCAAAAACCTGTCACATGAATGGAAAAAGGGGATTCCAAGAGATTCAAATTTGGAAATGGCTTGCATCAGGGTGGTATCCTTTCAACTTATTTATTCAATCTATATGCCAAAGAAATAATACTTCAAGTTGGGCTATATGAGTAAATTTGGCATCTGGATTAGAAAAAGATTCATTAACAACATGCTATAAGCAGATAACACAACTTTGTTTGCCAAAAATTAAGATGACTTGAAGCACACACTGACAAAGGTGAAAGATTACAGCTTTCAGTATGATTTGCACCTGAATGGGAAGATGATTAAAATCCTCACAAATGGACCAGTAAACAGCACCATGATAAATGGAGAAGAAATTGAAGTTGTCAAAGATTTTGTTGTGTTTGAACCAACAATCAAGGTCCATGGGAACAGCAGTTAAGAAATCAAATGGCATATTTCATTGGGCAAATCTGCTACAAAAGACCTTTTTAAAGTTTTAAAAAGGAAAGATGACTCTTTGATGACTAAGGTGTTTCTAACCCAAGCCACAGTGTTTGCAATCTGCTCATATGCATGCAAATGTTGGACAATGAAAAAAGAAGACAGAAGATATTCAAATTGTGGTGCTAGTAAAGAATATTCAACATACTATGAACTACGAAAGAAGAAAAAAGTCAGTCTTAGTAGAAATATAACCAGAATGTGCCTTAGAAAAGCGGATAGAGAAACTTTGACTTGCTCGCTTTGCATATGTCATCAGGAGAGATCAATTGCTAGCAGACATTATGTTTGGTAGAGGGTCAGTGAAAATCAGAGAAACCTTCAATTAAATTTATTGATATAATAATGTCAACAATGAGTGCAGACATATCAAAGCCCATGTAGATGGTACAGGACTAGGCAACATTTCATTCATACATAAAGTTGCTATGAGCCAGACTCCACCTGTCAAGAACTAACAATAACAACGGCAATCTGTGTTTCAACAGTTTGTCTGGGCTTGGTCCTTGTAATCTCCACAAGACTCACCTGTAAGTATTAGGTCAATGATCACTTAGCTGGGGTTTGTTGTTTGACATCACAAGGAGGATTAATCATGTAACTCTAACTTTCCAGCAGGCTCTTGTTTCTGTGATAACCAAATAAAATTCCAAGACAGAGAATGAAAACGGTCAAAGCTAGCACACTGTTGCTTTTGCCACATTCCATTATCCAAAGCAAGTCCAAAGCACAGCACAAATATGAAGGATTGCATTTTTTTTTTCCATTTCTCGATGAGAGGACATGAAAAGATACATTAGAAGAACAATAGATTAATAGAGGAAAATACATTTTGGGAGTCAATCACATGTGCTAAAATTATTTGAAAAGTTTTCCTCCCATTATCTGACAAAAACACCAAATATATTGAGCACTTGACTATAAACCAATCAGAAAACTCTAACCAAAATTTCCTACAACACTTATTTCTTCTTCCTATATAAAAATATTTTCTCTGCTACATATGAGTTTCCATGAGTAGATCTCTTCTTCCTCCAGTTACCTCAAACAAGTGTCTTTTTCTCCAAAAAATACTACCTAAAATATGATAAACACAACTGTATTTTACTAAATTTCACTGATGGGGTCTCTATCTTTTCTTTTTTTTTAAATCATTTTTTTCTTTGTTGTTGTTGTTATGTGCCATTTAGTCGGACCCGACTCATAGCAACCCCTCCTTGGGTTTCCGAGGCAGTATCACTATGGAACTAGATTGCCCCATCTTCCTTCCTTATCTTCATTCAATTATAACCAATTGAATATCTTTTTATTTCATTGCTCTCCTCTTTTATCTTTAAATTCTCTGGGATAGTGGTTGAGATCCCTGCCTCTTTTGCAAATCATCACAGCTCTTGGGTTAATGTTTTATAGACTTTAATGTGAATAATATTAATAACACCTAGAGGCCAGAAGCTTAATTATGGCAGTACTTAAACCTAAAATGCAAAACAAAACAAACAAAAAAAACCTTTTGGTGTTGGGTTAATCCAGCTCATAGTGACCCTATAAGGATTGCATTAATTCCAATATTCCTTGGCATTTTAAGTCATTGAGAAAGTAGGGGGAAAAATAGCTTCAAAAGAAGGGCTAGATATCAAGAACAGAAAATTTGGAGAATAAAAATATACAATGATATGTGGCTAGATGTGATAAGGGACTGTTTACAATGGTGGTGACATTAATTGATACGTTACTGGAGAAAATTACTATTAATTTAGAGATTGTAGTTTTGTTAAGATGTAGGAAAAGGGAAAAAACTATGTAAAAATCTGCTGTGATATAAGAAATGACAGATAACAGGTCATGTCACAATTCTGAGTGAAAGAAAATAAAATATGGGAATGAAACAATATAATTGGGCTAAAAATAAACCTGTTAGCTGAGCAACATGTTAAATACCAATGAGTTATAATCAAAGTAAATTTGAAATGAAAAAAAGGACAGGAAAGAGGTAAAATGACATGTAATGAATGATTCTATTATGTCTTGATTATGGATTTGTTCCTTTAGCAATAAAAGGCATAGATAAGAAATGAGAAGGTAGACATGTATAAAGTAAAATTTTTACTGTTATATTTTACTTCTCCCCTGTAACTCATGTCTCCTTTTTATTTTTTGTAACAACTTACTCAATATTTGAAACTACCTTTTATTTCTCTTGAGATTTCTTGCTAGATTTTGTTTGACTTGATCATATAAAGACAGTAGTTAAAAAAAAAGGAAATATGAAGTTATAACACAGAAATACAAGAGTCTTTTGATTTATATTTCAAAAAGTTTTATATGCTCTCTATTAAGTTGGCAGATAGTTTCAAAAATCTTTTGTATATCTATGGAAAATATTCCCTCTGCATGCTCAGTGTTTGAAGCCAACACTGAAGAGAAGGAAAACATAATTCTTGGGGATTTTCCAAATGATTACTTAGAAACATCATGGTTGGGCCCAATTCTGGTGTCAGAGTGGTCAACTATCTTTTTAAGATAAATGGCAAAATATTTCCAATTTGTACTCTACTCAAACTCTACTCTCCATTGGTCTCGGGAACATCTTTCTTCTCAGATGTACAAAAATAGTTTATCTAAATCAGCTGCCATTTGTGTGAAATAAATGTTGATTCTTTTACTCTTTTTCCATAAGGAACAAATGAAAATAGAATAAGACTTTGAGTAGGACTAATTTCTAAGAAGTATCTTAGTAGGTACTTATAATGTAGAAATGTTTGTTTGTTTGCTTTTAAAGAAATTTAGGTTTATTTTGTAATCAAAAGCAGCTAAAACTCATTATAGATAGACATAAATGATAGATGATAGATGATAGATCAGTATATAGATAGATAGATAAGTAGATAGATACATAGATACATAGATCCAGAGATACATAGATAACTGATAACTGATTCCAACTCATGGCAATCTTATGTACAACAGAAAGAAACCTTGCCCAGTTCTATGTCACCTCATGAACAACAACATGTTTGAATCCATCGTTGAGGCTACTGTGCCAATCTACCTTACTGAGGGTCTCCTTCATCCCCTTTGGCCCTCTATTTTTCCTAACATTATGTCTTCCTCTATGATTGGTCCCTCCTAACGACATTTCCAAACCAAGTGAGTTGGACAGTGTTCTGTTGTGATCCATAGGTTTTTATTGGCTAATTCTCAGATATAGATCACCAGGCTTTTCTTCCTAGTCTGTGTAAATCTTGAAGATTCTCTGCAATCTGTCCACCGTGGGTATTTGAAATACTGATATTTGAATTACTGACGGCATAGTTTTTGGCATCACAGCAACATGCAAGCCACCCCAGGACTACAGACTGACAGAAGGGGAGAAGGAATTTTGTATGTTATATATTTATAATGTTGTTCATTGGAAGAAAAGCATATTCTAATATCACTGTGACTTTATATATAAAAATTTAGTATTTTCAATATTCCTATAAAATAAGCATTAATCTCTTCATTTTATTGAAAAGTAAGAGTTTTTCAAGTCATTAAGCCAGGTAGGGCCTGGATTTGAACCAAGAGTTTTCTGAATTCAAAGTCAATGTTATATGCTTTGTACTTCATTCAAAATATGCATTACATTCTTAAGAAAGAAATTTTTTAGTTTGAGAATATAGAAGAAGTCTTGGGAATGGAATTTTAATATTTAATGTGGTTTTAAACCAATTGGCCTGAGAACAGCATTGCAGAGAGAACAGAGCACACTTGAAGGCAGAGAAATGACATAGGAATATATAATCCTGAGATATTCCACACTTATGGTTGGCACAGAATGTCAGAGGTGACATATTGTAAAGGTTAGGACGTTGGGTTTATATTACAGGCTAGTGAGAACCAACTGGCATTTATAAGCAGAAGAATAAATTAATTGAATGAATACATGAAAATATACATAAGTCAATGCCTATTTTTATATTGAGTTTTTTTCCATTAAACAGCCTATACATTATTCTAGAGTTATTCATGATTTACATATATACAAAAAAAAATCCTTTAAAACAGTTAACATGAAAAATACAGTGGCTTTATTTTAATACAGCCTATATTTCTGTAACTGTCTTCCTGAAAGTTTTATTGAAATGGTGAAGTTTTCAGCGATAGAGAGGTGTTTGATGAAACAGCTGTTTAATTGACAATTTTTAAATTCCATCATCATCTCTCTATTCATTAGCTATTCATTTTGAGTTTGAAAAAATAAAACCCATCTGCATTCTCTGTCCCTCTGTTCAATACCAATTTTACATTTCCTGATGTGTCCAACTTTGCATCTGCAGAGGTGTGTGCCTGTTATCTGAGGACCATGCCATCTTGTTCACAGCATAGGTGACAGATCTTTTCCACTTTGCTTAGTGGTTCTCACCTAAATTACTCTTGAGAAAACACTCTTTGAAGACACAACCAGATGGTTTCCTCACATAGTTGAGGAGCAGATTGGCAGTTTTAGTTCTGTTGCTGTACATGTTGAGTGGCTATTTTGTCTTCTCTGTAGTTTAGGGTGTCAGGTAGATTTATGTCCCAATGCATACACAGAAAATAAATTCACAGTAAGTTCTTCCTTACCAACTCATTATACAGAGTTCTGGCAGACTGGGTTCACATGCTGAGCAATTCCTCAGTGCTGTGGAGATGTTTCATCTTGCTAGGGTTATTTGCTACAATTGAAATGAAGTCAGGACATCCCTGGAATTCATCATGTCACACCAATTACTCTGATTCCTCTTCTGATCCTGGATGAGATGATGTAATTAGTGTTGCCAGAAAAGTCATCACTTCAGGGGTCATTTTTACAGTCTTGTATCTAGAGTAATTACTACTATACTGAGCTAGAAATGAAACTTCTTCTACTGACCTTTAACACTGAAGTCATAACACTTTCTTTTCATTTCATGACTTCTCCTTCACCCTTAGTCCAGATTTCATAGGTATCAATGCTTCAGAGCACAATATTACTACTCACATCTTCAAAAATAAATTCATTGTCAAGGTCTCGTGCTTTTAACCTTCATTTGCCATTGATCAGTAGACTAGTTAATGTTAATCATCTTCTTCCCTAGCACTGTCAAAACTTGAATAGTTTCTTAATAACAGTGATTGATTAGGAAACCACTACTTTTATTCCATGGGCTTTCTGAGTCACAGGAGGAAAGAAAACATAATTCTTACAATCTAAATGTAGTTTTTTGTTTGTTTGTTTACAGAATATTTGTTCCTACATTTTCTCTAATTTTCTATTGTGAATTAAAAAATCCTTTTTGA
Organism: Orycteropus afer afer; assembly: GCF_000298275.1. Classification (NCBI taxonomy): domain Eukaryota; kingdom Metazoa; phylum Chordata; class Mammalia; order Tubulidentata; family Orycteropodidae; genus Orycteropus; species Orycteropus afer. The sequence goes on from NW_006923707.1 coordinate 19,281, forward strand.
GTTCTCTCAAGTGTATAATATTTTACTTGTGAGAGTATACTGTGTTATAATATGTAATCACATGACTGTTTAAAAGGAGAGAATTTTTTTCAGCTAGAGTGAGAGATATTAGGTAGAAGGAGAAGTCATAGAGGAAGTATGAGAGGAACTCATTCAGCTAATGTGGCTTTGAAGATGGAGGGAACATCAAGAGAATGGATGAAGGTGATCTTGAGCACAGGAGGGAGGCTTCAAACTGATAATCAGCAGGAAAACAAGAACCTTAGTCTTACAACTGCTTGGAATTGCATTTTTTCTGAAATCTGAATGAGCCTGGAACTGAATTAGCGCATCTCCAGAAAGGAATGGAGCCTTACAGACATCTTGAGTTAGGCTTTGAATTAGACTGATAGCAGAGACCCAGTTGAACTACACTGTACACAAACTTCTGACCTAAAAAGAAAAAAAAAAAAATATTGAGAATGTAAATTGTTAGTTTAGACCACAAAGTTGTGGGTATTGTTTATAGCTGCAATAGAACATTAACACCAATTTAGGTACATGGAAGTAGAGTACTGCTATAACAAATACCTAAAAATGTGGAACTGGGCAATGACAGAGGCTGGAAAATGTTGATGAAGTTAGTAGAAAAAGCCCAGACTCCACTGAACAGATTGTGGGTAAAAAACTAGATATTAAAGACCTTTAATTAGAACTTAGGAGGAAGTGAGGACAATGATAAATTCTAAGGTTAGTACCTTAGAGGAAATATAAATTGCTGTAAACAGACTGTCAGTAGAAATCTGCACTTGAAGGATGCTACTGGTAAGCACTCAGAAGGAAATAAGGAATATGTTATTGGAAACTGGAGGATGTGGGGCCCTTATAATTTAGTGGTAGAAATGTTACCGTAATTGTGTCCTGCAGTTAGGTGAATATCAGAACTTGTGAAAAATACACCTAGATATTTAGCTGAGGAGATTTCCAAGTAAAGTGTTCAAGGTGAATCCTAGTTTCATGCTGCTTATAGCAAAATGTAAGAAGACAGAGATAAATTACAATCTGAAGGTAATCAAGAAATGGCATATTGTTCAATTCTCAGTCTATTCAGATGGCAAAAGGTCTAAGCATTCACACAAAGGATTTTGAAGAGATTAAGCCTGTGATTTTCTGATCCCCTCAATCAAACCAGAGACCTCTATGAAGCTTAAGGTCCTTCTCTCTCAGCCACCTTAGAAGAAACTAAAAATAGATCAGGATTTTCTCAGAAAGATCTATGTGTCTTGCTTCTCTGTATTGTAGTGAATTCTCTGACATGATTAAGAGATTCATAAAGTTTGTGACAATTTTATACTGGTAGAAACACTGTTAATTTGGGCTGAAAAGGACAGAATAAGTAGAAGATAAAAGAATACTGTTGGAAATTAAACTAACCCACTGCCGTGGAGTCAGGTCTGATTCATAACGACCCCTCCTATCAGGTTTCCAAGGCGATATCACTACAGAAGTAGATTACCCAACCTTTCTTCTGGGGAGTGGCTGGTGGATTTGGTGGCTGGTGGTTATCAGTCAGATGCCTTAGACACTATGCCACCAAAGTTCCTGCTCAAGTAGAAAAAATCAAATTGACAAGCATACTCAGCCCCAAATATGTGCTACTTTTTTATATTTTATATAACTTATTTTTGTTGTTGTTAATAATATACACAGTAGAACATACACCAATTAAATAGTTTCTACATGTAGAATTTAGTGACATTGATTACATTCTTCAAGTTATGCAACCATTCTCACCTTCCTTTTCCAAGTTGTTCCTTCTCCACTAATATAAACTCACTGCCCTCTAAATTTCCTATCTAACTTTAGAGTTAGTGTCGTCTATATGATTCCATACAGATAGATCTTAAAAGAGCATAATGCCCAAGGCAGATATACTTTACTTCTTAAGATAAACTATGGTTTGGTTTTAAGAAGATTCCAGGGAACATTTTTGGTTTAAGTTTCAAAGATTATCTCAGGGCAATAGTTTTGGGAATTTAGTTGTCTCCATAACTCCAGAAAGTCTGTATTGTATGAACATTTGAAATTATGCTCCATATTTCCCCCCTTTTGATCAGGATTCTTTTATAGAATCTTTGATCAAAATGTTTTGTAGTGGTATCTAGGTACTATCCAATTCTGGTCTCATGGTAAAGAAGGCAGTTCAAGCAGGGAATTAGCCACACATTCCATTTCTTCCTATTCCTAACTCTCTTTCTTCATTTGTTGTTCCAGATGAATGTTGTTGTTATTTGCCATTGAGTCGGACCTGACTCATAGTGACCTCTCCTTGGGTTTCTGAGGCAGTATCATTATGGAAGTAGATTGCCCAACCTTCCTTCCAAGGAATGGCTGGTGAGTTTGAACCAATTATTGTAATGTGGATGACCACTTGCAAATTTTCAAGACTTCAGGAACTAAGGATGAACTAAGCAGTAGACACATTACATTATAAGCTAATTAACTGAGATGTTCCATGAAACCATGACCCTAAACTTCCAAGTAAAGCACAAATTTCCATGAGATATTTGGTTGTACACAAAAACTTCAGAAACTCCTTTTTTTTCCCCCCATTACTGAGACCATATCTATCAAACAACTTTTGCCAATTAAAGGTTTGACAGGTGTACAACTTCTTGGCAGCAATGCCATTGATCAGCTCTGCAAACCTATCATTAATCAGTTGCTTTTTCCATCATCATAAACTGAACCTTATTATTACATAAACAAAAAACCTCCCACTTATCAGAAAGGATAAATCTCTCTTGCCTCTGGCATTGATGTTGTTGTTGTTAGTTGCCTTTGAATAGGTTCCAGCTCCACATAGGTGGCCCTGTGTGGATTAGAATGAAACATTGTCCTGTTCTGCACCATCCTCACAATGATTGCTGTGTTTGAACTCATTGTTGCAGCCACTATGGCGATGCATCTTAGGAGAATCCTCCTCTTTTTCACTATCTACTTTATCAAGCATGATGTCTGTGTTAGATTGGGTTCTCTAAAGAAACA
>NW_006923708.1:0-1076 GCF_000298275.1 Orycteropus afer afer
GTTTGTCATACTGTGGTGGCTTGTGTTCTTGTGAGGTGGGAGGCTATGCCACAAGTATTTCAAATACCAGCATGGTCACCCATGGTGGACAGATTTCAGTGGCGTTTCCAGACTAAGACTGTCTGAAAAGAAGGGCAAGGCCATCCACTTCTAAAAAAATTGACCACTGAAAACATTACAAATAGCAATGTTGACTTGAACTTGCATATGACCAGTTGATGGCCTATTCCACAGTCAGCTTTTGGCCTTGTTCTCACTGACAATATTGACCTTCTCCATCACATCATTCTACAGCTGTAATCAATTTGACTCTTGTGCATTCCATCTGGTGAAGTGCATATGTATAATCACCATTTTTGTTGCTGAAAGAAGTATTTGGAATGAATAAGTTGTTGGTCTTGCAATATTCTATCATGCGGTCTCGGGCATGATTTCTCCAGCTCTGCAATGAAGCTACTTTCTTCTTAAAGACCAATGTCCAGTGATCAGATGCTGTGTGCACAAAGCAGGAATCCATGTTTGGTTCTAAAACACCCACATATCCAAGTCATGACTTGAGACTCAGTAGCAGCTTCAGGGCTGGCTAGTTGAGTGGTCCTTGTGATGTGGCTTACATGAGAAGTCATATCCAAGGGGTGAGGGTGGGAGGATACTTTCCAAAGAAAATAGGTCCATTGCATTGAGAGAATTTGCATCTGGTCCCAAAAGTCAACCAACAGTGACAAAATTGGCAGAAAATTATCCTTTCTTTAATGGTTCCTTGGTGAATTGCTGAGAGATTAAGGTAATGATAATACAATGTGTTTAATCAGGATATCTGAGAATTCAGCCTCTGGATCTGCAAAAACTGTAAATTTTCTCTTTTATTTTATTTTATTGTGCTTCAGGTGCAAATTTACAAAGCAGAGTTTGTTTTACATTCAACATTTCATGTACATCCCCTGCCCCTCCCTGTCCTATGTGCCCTGCATTTCCTACATGTAAATGTTGCCCCTCTGGTGCCCGGTGGTCGATTGCTCCACGGGATGTGCCTCCATAGAGTATGTGGGTGCATCATCCTGGGTTGAGTGGTCTGC
>NW_006923708.1:1176-1841 GCF_000298275.1 Orycteropus afer afer
TCTATGACAGATTTATTTCTTCCACTTGTCTGTCAGTTTGTCACACTGTGGTGGCTTGTGTGTTCTTGTGAGGTGGGAGGCTATGCCACAAGTATTTCAAATGCCAGCAGGGTCACTCATGGTGGACAGATTTCAGTGGAGTTTACAGACTGAGACTTTCTGAAAAGAAGTACAAGGCCATGCGCTTCTAAAAAAATCACTGAAAACCTTACAAATAACAATGTTGGCTTGAACTTGCATACGACCAGTTGATGGCCTATTCCACAGTCAGCTTCTGGCCTTGTTCTCATTGACAATATTGACCTTCTCCATCACATCATTCTACAGCTGTAATCAATTTGACTCTTGTGCATTCATCTGGTGAAGTGCATATGTATAATAACCATTTTTGTTGCTGAAAGAAATATTTGGAATGAATAAGTTGTTGGTCTTGCAATATTCTATCATGCGGCCTCTGGCATGATTTCTCCAGCTCTGCCATGAAGCTACTTTCTCCTTCTTAAAGACCAAGGTCCAGGGATCAGATGCTGTGTGTACAAGGCAGGAATCCATGTTCAATTCTCAAACACCACCACATATCCAAGTCAGTCACTTGGGACTCAGTAGCAGTTTCAGGGCTGGCTAGTTGAGTGGTCCTTGTGATGTGGCCTCCATGAGAGGTCATA
>NW_006923708.1:4568-6075 GCF_000298275.1 Orycteropus afer afer
CACTATGCTACCAGAGCTCCAGGGATAAACTTTAGGCCTGGAATAAAACTCACTCCCAGGGACCGGCTCTCACCCAGTAGTTTTGGACCTTTGTCAAAGATCAGCTGTCCATAGATGGATGGCTCTATTTCTGTTTTTTTTTTATTCTGTTCCATTGCTCTATCTGTCTATCATTGTACCAATACCACACTGTTTTGTGTAAATTCTCTTTCTGCTGGTCACCTTCAGCATACAATACCCAGTCTAAAATGCTCCTTACTTGTGTCTCCTGAAATGTCCACTCACTACCATGGCCTTGTGCCAGTTATGACCTTTGCATGCTTTCTTCTTCCATTATCCAAGGAAAAAAGGACCAATGGAGGCTCATACCTTGTGTTATGTCATTGGATGAAGCCAGAAAATTCCACTGAATTCTAAGAGAATAGGACATGGAGGAAGAAAAGCTTTTATGAACTGTGACTTCTGGGAAATAATCAACGGTGATGATGGTGAAAGGGATTTTATTTAAATCCTGCACCATTCAGGTCCCAGATATGAAGATGCTACTCCCAGCCCATTTCCTTTCAACCCTTTCCTTCTTGCTTCCATCATAGACCATAATTCTAGGGCCTCTCTCTTTCTACAAGAGATATTGATTCTAAGTCTCCTCAACTCACAAGGTTCTGCTCTAATCTTCAGCATCATCTCTCATCTGCTCTAAACTTCAGCATCATCTCTTATTTGTGAAGCATTGAATGTGGGAGTCAGCATTGCTTAGCCAGAAAGGTCCTCACCTTAAGAGTTAGGCAGATGTGAGTTCTAAATCAGCCTTTTCCACTATAGCTGACGGACCTGGAAATTGTCTCTTATATGCTGTGGATCTGCCTCTTGTCCACACAACAGTGAGTGCAAGGGCCTCAGAAGCATGCTTGTGGGGTGACAAATACAATAGGTTCAGGATCTAATGTCTAGTGTCACTTGAAAAATACCATTCATTTATTTCTTTATTAATTTACATTACATGGTCCAAAAAGAATTTTAAGGACCTACACAATACATATTGCCATTTTTGTTAGGTGCTGTGAAGTTAATTCTGAATAATAGCAAATCAATGTGAGAGTAGACCAGTCCTATAAGGTTTTCTAGGATGTGATCTTTATGTGAGAAGATCCCCAACTGTTTCTTCTATGGAGGCACTGGGTAGATTCAAACTGCCAACCTTTAAGCTAGTCATCAAAGGCTTAATCCTTTGCACCATCGAGGGACCCCTTCCAAACAATCACTACTGTCTTTAACATTAGAAACAGGTTACCCCAGCTTTCTGTTACACTATTTTAGTTTTTCTAAACACGACACCTTTTAGATTCTAGTTGTGATGTGTAAATTGTAGGAAAGAAGAAGATAGAAAAGGTTTCTCAAGAGCATTCCAGTATTCCCCTACAATAACTTCCTTTATATTTCACTGACTATCCATAATTGCAAGAGAAAGTGGAAAATACTGAGCATACAACCACATACAAATAAAATC
>NW_006923708.1:6510-10483 GCF_000298275.1 Orycteropus afer afer
GAAGTGGAAGGACCAGAGTCACAGATTCTCTAGCCCAGCACTCCTCCAACATGTGCATGTGAAACTCCCAAGGATCTTGTTACAATGTAGGCTTTGATTCAGCAAGTCTAGGAGGAGTTTGGCATTCTGAATTCTTAAAAGCCTTTTGGGTGATGCTGATCTGACTGGTACGTGGGCCAACTTTTTTTGGTTGCTCTTGGCAAGTGTTTCATCCATGTGGAATCAGGAAATCAAACATGTTTCAGAATTTCTGTTTTAGGATTTTCAGTGAAATGTGAGACTCAGTTCAGTTTTTTGAGCTTCTCTTGTCCATGTATCTGGTCATCTTCTGTCTGTGCCACTCTAACAGAAATACCACAGGTGGAATGCCTTTAACAAATAGGAGTTTATTCTCTTACAGCTTTGGAGGCTAGATGTCTAAGTTCAAAGTGCCAGGCTCTAGGGGCTGGGTGAAGGCCCCTCGACCTTGGGCTTCAGTTCTGCCTCTTGCTCCTGACCCACTGAAGATGGAGGCTCTCTTCCCTCAGGCAGCTGCAGGCTACTGAGGCTGACAAACCCAAGGTTGACAAGTAAAAAGGCGTAGTCCTGATATTACCAATCACACAGCAGGCCATAGATTCAAGTCCATGAAGAGTCCCAAAACTGGCAGGAATCATTGCCAGCTGCTAAATGAAGACTCAGCTACATGCAGGGTTCAAACATGCCAAAAGCTGTAGACGTTCCTCACGGCTGCTTCTTATACACGGAAAGCAGACCACGTTCCTATAGCAGCTAGTCAACTGCTCCAGTGGATTCCACCATGGACTGGATTACCAGTCCCACCCTGAGGAATAACTACATCCAGCTACCCAGCCACTCAATCAGGACCAGCCATGTTGACACCTTCTCAAGAGGAAATCTATTCTGACACTTTCTTTTCCTTTTTGTTTTAAATTAAAAAGGTATTTTTTCCATGTAAAATATATAAAAACAGAATTTTAATCATTTCCAACTGTACAATGTACTGGCATTAGATTCACAGTGTTCTGTTACCGTTATCACTTTCTATTTCCATAAATTTTCATCAACTGCGATAGAAACTCTATATCCATTTGGAAATAACTCCCCATTAACCTCTTCTTCAGCCGTGACATCTTCTAATCTACTTTCTGTCTCTAGGAACTTCCTTATTCTACATAGTTCATATAACCTTATTTTACTTAATACATTGCTATACAAGTGTACAAATAAATTCTAAGATTTAAGCAACAAGATTACATATTAAAAAGGAGAGTTTAATTCACAGAGAGGTTTTGTTTTGTTCTTTTTTTTTTTTTTTAATTATAATGTTGTTGTTAGGTTGAGCTGTGGAGTTTTCTCTGACTCATAGCAACCTTATGCACAGCAGAACAGAACACTGCCCAGTCTTGCGCAAGCTCCACGATCCTTACTATGCTTGAGCCCATCACTGTAGACACTGTGTCAATCCATCTCATTGAGGGCCTTCCCCTCTTTTGTCGACCCTCCATCTTACCAAGAATGACATCCTTCTCCAGGGAATGGTCCTTTCTGACAACATGACCAAAGTGGGTGAGACAAAGTCTGGCCATTCTCACTTCCAAGGAGCATTCCGGCTGCACTTCTTCCAGGACAGATTTATTAGTTCTTTTAGCAGTCCATGGCACTTTCAGAATTCTTCGATAGCACCACAACTCAAAAGCATCGATTGTTCTTCAGTCTTCCTTATTCATTGTCCAGCTCTCACATGCATATGAGGTGACTGAAAATACCATGGCTTGCGTCAGGCACACCTTAGTGCTCAAGGAGACATCTTAACTCTTCAGCACTTGAAAGAAGTCCTTTACAGACAATTTGACCAGTGCTGCACGTCATCTGGAGGCCTTGGAGGTTGCTTTTAGCTTGGGTGAGGCTCTTCATTAAGGCCGAGACCTGAGGTAGAGGGCCAAGGGGCTTGGAGGCTGCTTTTTTACTTGGGCGTGGCTATATATTAAGGCTAGAGCCTCAGGTAGGTAGGCCTGGAGCTTGGGGGCTGCTTTTTGCTTGGGTGTGGCTCTACATTACGGCCAGGGCTTCAGGTAGGCAGGTGCAGAGGGGTTAGGAACACCTAAGGCATGTGAACTTGTCTGTTAGTTTGTCATCCTATGGTGGCTTACATGTTGCTGTGAGGTTGGAGACTATGCCACTGTGTTGCAAAATGCCAGCAGGGTTACCCAAGGTGGAGAGGTTTCAGAGGAGCTTCCTGGCTTAGACAGAAAGAAGAAGGAAGAGGCCATCCACTTCTCAATGATTCGGCCAGTGAAACCCTTATGAATAGCAGTAAAACACTTTATGAACAGCACTGAAACACTGTCCAACATAGTGCCAGAAGATAAGCCCATCAGACTGGAAAGCACTCAAAATTTGACTGGAGGAGAGCTGACTTCTCAGAGTAGAGATGACCTTAATGATATACATAGAGTAAGCTTTCAGGACATCCACTGGCTGATGTGGCACAACTCAAAATTAGCAGAAACATATTAAAACATCCATTAATAACTGGAACATGGAATGTATGAAGTATCAATCTAGGAAAATTGGAAGTAGTCAAAAATGAGTTAGAATGCATAAATATGGATACCCTAGGCATTGTTGTTGTTGTTGTTATGTGCCGTCGAGTCAGCCCCGACTCATAGCGACCCCTCCTTGGGTTTCCAAGGCAGTATCACTACAGAAGTAGGATTGCCCAACCTTCCTTCCGAGGAGTGGCTGGTGGGTTTGAACCGCCAGCCTTCTGGTTAGCAGTCAAGTGCTTTAGCCACTATGCTACCAGAGCTCCTACCCTAGGCATTAGTGAGCTGAAATGGACTGGTTTTGGCCATTTTGAATCAGACAACCATATGCTCTACTATGCTGGGAATGACAAATTGAAGGGGAATGGTGTGGCATTCATCGTCACAAAGACTGTTTCAAGATCTGTCCTGAATGCTGTCAATGCTGTCAGTAATAGGCTATTATCCATATGCCTGGAAGACCAGTTAATACTACTATTATCCAAATTTATGCACCAACCACCAAAGCCAAAGAGGAGGATATTGAAGATTTCTACCAAATTTTGCAGTCTGAAATTGATCAAACATGAAATCAAGATGCATTGATTATCACTGGTGACTGGAATGCAAAAGTTGGAAACAAAGAAGAGTTACTGGAAGTTGGAAAATATGGCCTTGGTGATAGAAATGACACTGGAGGTTGCATGATATAGTTTTGCAACATCAATGACTTATTCATTGCAAATATCTTTTTTCAACAACATAAATGGTGGCTATATATGTGGACTTCATTGGATGGAATATACAGGAATCAGATTGACTACATCTGTGGCAGAAGGCAATGGAGAATTTAAAAATCTTTGGCCAAAACAAAGACAGGAGTTGATTGTGGAACAGACCATCAACTGCTCCTATACGTGTTCAAGCTGAAGTTCAAGACAATTAAAATAAGTCCATGAGAGCCAATATATGACCTTGATAATATTCTTCCTGAATTTAGAGATCCTTTAAAGAATGGATTTGATGAGGTGAACACCAATGACCAAAAACCAGAAGAACTGTGGGATGACATCAAGAACATCAGTCATGAAGAAAGAAGGAGGTCATTAAAAGAAAAGAAAGGAAAAAAAGACCAAACTGGATGTCAGAGAAGACTCTGAAATTTGCCTTTGCGTGGACAGTAGCTAAAGAAAATGGAAGAAATGATAAGATAAAGAGCTGAACAGAAGACTACAAAGAGCAGCTTGAGCAGACAAAGCCAATTACTATAATGAAATGTGCAAAAATATAGACTTAGAAAACCAAAAGGGAAGAACACACTCAGAATTTCTGAAGCTGAAAGGACTAAAGAAAAAATTTAAGCCTCGAGTTGCAATATTGAAAGATTCTATGGGCAAAATATTGAATGATGCAAGAAGCATCAAAAGAAGATGGAAGGAATACAC
>NW_006923708.1:13993-18535 GCF_000298275.1 Orycteropus afer afer
GCAGTGTTTCGTTCTACTGTGCATGGGGTCTCTATGAGTCGGAAATGACTCGACGGCACTTAACAACAACAAGAAGTCTAAAAGTGAGCATTCCTAGAGGAAGTAAGGGGATCTCACTGCCATCAAGAGAAAAGAGCTCGAGTTGGAGTGGAGTACATTCTTGGACCCAAGATGACTGTGCGGGACTCCTGGGCTGAGGGATGCCCAGCAGAGAGATGGTGGCAGTGGAACCAAGAGGCACAGGTGACAAACAGGTGGACTTTCTGCCCCATGAATTAAGAATGCCGAGTGCCTTTGGGCAGGAAGCTTGCTGGATGCAGCTAGGCCTGCTTATCTGCATAGTTAAAAGAGCTTTGTAACACTTGGCAGAGCAGGGCAGAGGCCAAGCCTGGAGCCCAAGGGCCGGAGAAGTGTGCCTGAGGGCATAGCGTAGGGGAGATTGTCCTGATGGAAGAATTAAATTGTGAGAGCATTCCTGAACCTGAATTGTAGCCTGTTATTTCTCTAATAAAACCCATAATTGTGAGTATTGTCTGCGAGTTCTGTGTGGCCATTGCAACAAATTATCAAATCCATCAGAGAATTAGTGAGTGCTATGGGAGGGATGGTTGGTGTCAGAATTGGTAAATAAGTTTGGAGAGTGGTAGCAGATTTGGCTCATGGGAGTAAGTCTTGGACTGCTGATGGAGATTCTATATCCCCTTTTGAAGTTGGAGGAGGTCAAAAGATGCCACCTCCATGCCCTTTCTGCAAATGGAATTCTGTGGAATGAGGTGGGAAAAGGGATTAAGAGAAATAAGAATTCAGTAATGAATAATCCATAGCAAGTGTTATCAAACTCTGCCATGAATCTCAGTCTGAGTAAGTTATGTCACAGAAAAAAGGTAGTGAGTTTATGTTCACACTCTTCTCCAAAAATTCTCACATTTGGTGCATTTTATCCATAATCCAAACCCACACTTGTGTATATTATTATACAGATGGTAGGCATGGTGAGCACTCAGCAGGAAAGCCTAGATTTATATGGAAAACTGGAAGTATAACTGGGAGGGAAAACAAAAGAGTGAGAGGAGCGAGAAAGAGAATGAATCTGGGTTTGGAAAAAATTTGGAGTTGGTACTCCAGATAAAAAGAAAGCTTTTGGAGGCATGAGGAATTCAAGGGGGAGAAATACAGGGAGAAATATTTATACATTTGGAATATTCTGCCAGCTTGGGTATTTCCTCATTTGACTGAGTAAATTTTTCCATCTGGGTTTATGTTCTGAGTGTTAATTTATATTATCCTCTATAAGTCTTATACTATTTCAAGTATTTCCTCCAATTTCAGTTTATCTTGGTTAAGACAGAAATTTAACTACTTTCTTGCAACAAATGACCAAAAGTCTAAGTTTCATTTATTTCAGAAAACTTTCTATTCTCACTGATTTTTATACTTCTGTTATAATACAATAGTTTCTGATTTTACTGGTTTGCCTGTGATCATCTGTTGCACTGATCTACTGGGACCTAGCCAATTTCACAATGCCAACCACACCTTCATGAGGCATTTTTAAATAGAAGGCAGACCAAATCTTTCCCCTTTACTTCTCTTTGTAAAAATTGTTTTGCCCAATTTTTCTTGCGGATAATATGTCTAAGTTGTCTTTCTTATGTCTATTCTCAGCTGTTTCCTTAATAGCAGAACACTGATTTAACTTGGGGTGGCAATATGCCCACCTAAAATCCTCAATATAGGGATTCTCATGGACACTCATTTCCTGTTGCTGCCATAAAAATTATTCCAAAATAGAGGTCTAAAGGAACACAATTTTTTCATCTTTTCATTTTGTAAGGTAGAAATCTAAAATGAGACAAAAACCAAGATGTTTGCAAAACTGTGTTCCTTTCTGGAGGCTCTAAGGAAAGATCCATTTGTATTGCTCTTTCCAGTTTCTGGAGGCTGCCCACACTCCTTCGTTCATGCGTCCACCCTCCATCTCCAAAGCTGGCAATGGTGAGATGAGTCTCACATAGCGTCACTCTGACACTGACCCATCTGCCTCTGTCTTCCACATGTAAGGTCCCTTATTGTTGTTGTTGCTGTTGTTACGTGCCGTCGAGTCTGACCCAACTCATAGCGACCCCTCGGGTTTGTGAGAAGGTATCACTACTGAAGTAGATTGCCCCATCTTCCTTCCGAGGAGTGGCTGGTGGGTTTGAACAGCCAGCCTTCTGGTTAGCAATCAAGTGCCTTAGGCACTATGCTACCAGAGCTCCCAAGGCCCCTTATTATGTCCAGTTAATCCAAGACAGTCTCCATTTTAAGGTCAAGTGATTGTTGTTAGTTGCCACGAAGTTGATTCCAACTCACGGAGATCCGATGTGTGTCAGAGTAGAACTGTACTCCACTCGGTTTCCTTTTCTTTCTTTTTTAAAAACAATTTTATTGTGATTTGGGTGTAAATTTAAAAAGCAAATTCACTTGACTCTCAGCAGTTTATACACATTTTGTTTCACAGCATGGATTACAATTCCAACAATAACAGCACTCTTTCCATCTCCTCCCAGTGACTACTTCTTCCCTTTGTCCTTCTTACCTATGCATTCCTGTCTGTCTATCTTTTCCCCATACAAATTCTGCCTTCTGATCTCTCACAGTTGACTTTTCTAAGGAATTTGTCTCCCTGGGTTAGATGTGCTACTCATGGGACTTTCTACTGTTTGGCTGAGAACTAAGCCATGGAAGTGAATCCAATTCTAGGTCCAAAGGATCACCTGGGGCCATAATCTCAGTAGTTTCACCAGTCTCTACCTGACCAGTGATTCAGGTCATTTTTGTGTTTTTGAATTTTGTTCTAGGTTTCCCCTCCCACTTTATTGAGGATCTCCAATTTTGATCCCTTTCAGAGACGTTGGCATTGGTACCCAGGCATCATCTAGTTCTTCTGGTCATGAGATCATGAAGGCTGCAGTTCCCAATGATCCATTAGTCCCTTGGACTAATTGTATCTTTATGTCTTTTTTTTTTTTCATTCTTCTTTGCTCTGGATGAAGAGAGAACAATAGTTACATCATAGATGGCTGCTCAAAAATTTTTAAGACCCTGGTTGCTACTCACCAAACTAAGTTGTAGAACAATACCTTTATGTACTATGGTGTACCAATTGAAGTTGGGGTGCCCCAAGACCATGGTTCCCAGCCTAAAGGCATAGCAACCCTCTCCCTCAAGGTGTGTGGTTGACAGTATTTGTTATTTTCTGCTTTGTTGAACTTTGCTATTATTGGTGGGGTTAAATGATATATCATTGCTGCTTTGTTTCATATCTCTCTAATGGCCAGTGATTGTGAGCATTTCCTCATGTGTTTGTTGGCAGTCTGAATGTTTTCTTTAGGGAAGTGTCTGTTCGTGTCTTTTGCCCATTTTTGAATTGCACTGTTTATCTTTTTGATGTTGAAATGTGGAGGTTTTCTATAAATATTGAAGACAAGTCCTTGGATGGATATGTCATAGCCAAATATTTTTTTCCCAATCTACAGATTTTCTTTCTACACTTTTTGAGTAGTCTTTTGATGCATATAAGAATTTAATTATTGAAAGTTTGCAATAATCTAGTTTCTCTTCTGCTCCTTTGCATTTTGGGTTATGCTTGATAGTCTATTTATGCCATAAATTAGGGCCCCTTGGTTTGCCCCTACTTCTATCTTTGATGAACTTTATAGTTTGGGGTTTTACATTTATGTTTTTAATCCATCTTGAGTCCGTCATAGTGTGTGGTCTGTGGTATGGCCCTTGCTTCAACTTTTCTGCAAATGAATATACAATTTTGTTAAAGAGTCTGTATCTCCCCCATTAATAGGTTTCAGTCTTATGTGAAAATGGATGTTAGAAGAGTCTCTGACATAGCCTCTTGAATGGAGAGTAGCTAAAGTTAATGGAAGAAATGACATAATAAGACATGAACTGATTTCAAAGGGCAGCTCGAGAACACAAACTAAAGTACTATAATGAAATGTGCAAAGACTGGAAGTTAGAAAACCAAAGGAGAAGAACATGCTTGGCATTTCTCAAGCTTAAAGAACTGAAAAAAGAATTAAACATCAAGGTGCAATGTGGAAGGATTTTATAGGCAAAATATTGAATGATCCATGAAGCATCAAAAGAAGATGGAAGGCATACACAAAGTCCATGTACCAAAAAGAACTGCTCAATTTTCAACTAATTCAGGAGGTAGCATATGATCAAGAAATAATAGTATTGAAGGAAAATATCCAAGCTATGCTGAAGGCATAGGTGAAAAACAAAGCTTCAGGAATTGACAGAATACCCATTGAGATGTTTCAACAAATGGATGTGGCACTGGAGGTGCTTACTCATTTATGCCAAGAAATTGGAAGAGAGCTACCTGGCCAACTGACTGGAAGAGATCCATATTTGTGCCCATTCCAAAGAAAGGTGGTGCAAAAGAATGTGGAAATTATTGAACAATATCATTAATATCACACTCAAGAAAAATTTTGCTGAAGATAATTCAAAAATGGTTATAGCAGTATAGTGACAGGA
>NW_006923708.1:19710-20874 GCF_000298275.1 Orycteropus afer afer
CTTGTGTTGTACACGGGGAGGCTGTAAGTTGGCGCCAACTGCATGGCAACTGACAACAAAACAATACCCATCAGAAATAACTACTCATTATCCTGATTTCTTCCAATCTCTTTTCAATCTCTATGAATCTGCCTATTCTACATAGTTTATACATAGTTTTACTTGGCATAATATTTTCAGGGGGTATCAAGTTTTATCACATATCAGAATCTCATACTTTTTTGAGTAAATACTATTCCATTCTATGCATTTAGCACATTTTGTTTATCCATTCATCTGTTAATGAACACTTGGGTTGTTTCTACCTTTTGGCTATTGTAAATAATGCTGCAGTGAACATTCATTTACAACTATCTCTGAGTCCCTGTTTTCATTCTTTTGGACAGTGCAAATGAGTTGATTCCAATTCATGGCACCCCATATGTGTCAGAGTAAAACTGTGCTCTGTATGGTGTTCAAGGTTGTAGTCTCTCAGAAGCAAATCATCAGCCCATCAGCCCTGTCTTCTGAAGTACTTCTGAGTGCCCTCAAACCAACCTTTCAGTCGGTAGTCCAGTTCTTAACAGATTCACTACCCAAGGATATCTAAGGTCAGGTGATATGCAACTTTAGTTCCATTTGCTACTTTAATTTCTTAATTCTGCTGGGTGATGCAAACAGAACACCCTTAGATTGCCAGCTTCTAGTACCAGGCTGGAAAGCATCACGTATATGTAAAAAGAGAGGTTAATCAAGAATAGAAATATAGATGTCATAGGGAAGCACCAGACTGACACATTGTTAGAAGAGAAAACAAAGGTTTTTATTTTGGAAAGAGTTTCGTGAAACAAGAGACTCTTTAACATCCCAGTAGGATGTAACAGTGTTCCAATTCACAGGAAGAACAGTGAGATTTTCATCATGTTGTAGATAGCAAGTTGGGGTAAGGGTGACAAAATACAAGGAAAGAAGGAAAAAAAATGTTTACAAGGGATTGTCAAGCCACAAACTTTTAATATATTTTCTGTAACTTAATATTATCCTCTAACCTGCTGCAAAATGTTTGACTAAGACATTCTTTTTAACATCAGGAAGTTGTAAAAGAGACTTTTCTGAACTTCTGTTCAAATGTAAAATGCCTGAATTAAACCCAGATGAATGCTGCTTTCAGAAAAGTTTGACTGG
>NW_006923708.1:20974-21418 GCF_000298275.1 Orycteropus afer afer
AAGTTTCCCAGGCAACCCTAAAAGTTTCATCTGGGCTAACAGTTTCTAAGAAAAAGAGCCTTGGTTAATTCTCATTACCAGCTCCTGCCCAAGAAATGTTTTACATTAACCTAGACATTCTCATAACCTGTCCTAGAAAGTATACATTGTAAGTATCCTGAGACTAGGATTATTAATCTTTATACCCCACCTCAGCATATCTAACTAAGCATCTGTATCCAATGAACAACTTTCCCTGCTTCTTTAACCCTCCCTTTTGTGATTTCCATCAAAACTAACAAATCAATGAATTTATTGTAATCACTTTGTTTCTTTCCTATATCTGTTTCTTTTTGGTGCCCTCTTGGCAAAATTGCCATGTTTTCACTTAGGTGAACTGATAACTTCATATTCAAATGTCTTTCTAAAACCAAATAAATCCTCTCCATTTTCTTTTGGTCTGAA
>NW_006923709.1:0-721 GCF_000298275.1 Orycteropus afer afer
ACAGTCACCAGAAGAAAGGAAATAATCAAGATTTGAACAGAAATCAATGACACAGAAAAGAGAAGGACTATAGAAAAAATGAACAAGACCAGAAGTTGATTTTTGAAAAGATCAATAAAATGGACAAACCACTGGCAAATTTGACAAAGGAAAAGAGGTAGAGAACACAAATAACATGAAAAAGAAACAAAATGGGTGACATCAAAACAGAACCAACTGAAATAAAAAGGATAATATCAGGATACTATGAAGAACTGTACCCCAACAAATTTAAAATCTAGAGGAAATGGACAAATTTCTAGAAACACACCACTGCCTAAACTAACACAGATTGATGTGGAAAAGTTGAGCAGGCCCATCACAAAAGAAGAAATTGAACAGGTCATCAAAATATTACCAACTAAAAAAAGTCCTGGCCCAGATGGTTTCACCATAGAATTCTACCAAACATTCAGAGAAGAATTGACACCAAACGTACTCAAACTCTTCCAAAATATAGAAGAGGAAGGAATCCTCCCTAACTCATTTTATGAAACAAGCATAACCTTGATACCAAAACCAGTCAAAGACATCACTCAAAAGGAAAACTACAGACCAATATCCCTCATGAATATAGATACAAATATCTTCAACAAAATCCTAGCCAATAGACTGCAACAACATATCAAGAAAATCATTCTTCATGACTAAGTGGGGTTCATATCAGGTATGCAGGGATTAG
>NW_006923709.1:3515-4054 GCF_000298275.1 Orycteropus afer afer
TGGCCAACAAACATATGAAGAAATGCTCACGATCATTATCTATTAGATGCAAATCAAAACAACAATGAGATACGATCTTGCTCCAGCACTAGTAGCAAAGTTCAGCAATAGAGAAAATAACTAATGCGGGCAAGGTTGTGGACAGATTGGGACTCTCATACATTGCTGGTGGGAATGTAAAATGGTACAACCATTGTGGAAAGCAGTATGGCGATTCCTTCAACAGTTGGAATTAGATACAACATTTGACCCAGCAATTCCATTACTAGGTATATACCCTAAAGAAATGAGAGCCATTACAAGAACAGATATATGCACACCCATGTTCATCGCAGCACTATTTACAATAGCCAAAAGATGGAAATAACCTCGGTGTCCATCAACTGAGGAATGGATAACCAAACTACTGTACATACACACAATGGAATACTAGGCAATGCTAAAGAAAAATGTTGTTGTTGTTATGTGCCGTCGAGTCGGCCCCGACTCATAGCGACCCCTCCTTGGGTTTCTGAGGCAGTATCACTACGGAAGTAGAT
>NW_006923709.1:4460-10431 GCF_000298275.1 Orycteropus afer afer
TGAGTGAAATAAGTCAATCACAAAAGGACAAATATTGTATTAGTCCATTATTGTAAAAGTTAAGGAAGTTTTATCTATAGAAGGAAATTTTCTTTGTTGGTTACCGGGGTGGGAGGGAAGGGGAGGGAATGCTGTTAGATAGATAGAGATAAGTATTGATTTGGGTGAAGAGAAGGGTAATGTACCAAATATGACTGACCAATATAGCAGCACTGAGGATGAGAAAGACATAGAGAGTTACATGGTAGGTACAGACAACAAATATGAACCCTTTTGTACATACAGTACTGCACTGTCAGTGAAGGAAAACATGGGTATATGGGTGGACAGGCTGAACAATTAGGTATGTCTATGAAATGGGGAGTGTGTTCAAGAACATATATAGGGTTGGCAGACAATGGTCCTATAAGTTTATGTGAATGATCAGAATTCCCAGGTGTATTGTAGAGCTGACAAGGGGCCAAGGTTGTGGTCATGGCTTGGTCACAGCCAGCTACCCAAAGGGACCAAGTAGTTGAACCTGTGGGCTTGGGACCATAGTCGCAGGGGACATCAAGCACAATTGGCATAACATAATATACAAAACATTGTTCCACCTCCTACTTTGGCAAGTAGCGACTGGGATCTTAAAAGCTAGCAAGCTACCATTTAGATGCAACAATGGGTCTCTCCTCGTCCAGAGCAAAGAAGAATGAAGAAAGCCAAAATTCATGGAAACAATTAGTCCCAGTGACTGGTACACCTTCCGATCTGCAGCCTATACAACTATGAGACCAGAAGAACTAGATGATGCCCGGCTACCACTGTTATCCACTTGAAAGGGGATCTATGTAGGAGATCCTTGATAGAGAGGGAGAACAATGTGGAACAAAACTCAAAATCATTTGGAGGAAAAAAAAAAAGTGGGGACCAGTCTTGCTGGTCCGATAGAGCCTGGTGGAACCACTGAGACTATGGCCTCTAGCTTCCCTTCAGATCTGGAATTGAACCCACACCTGTGGTTTCCAGCCAAACAAAAGACAGGCATATGAGTGGAACATTTACCTCATGTAGATACACTCCTTTGAAAGAACAATCATGGAAGAAAGAAGTACCTCTTATGCACATGGAGACAGCTCAGGAGGCAGGAGGGCATGGAGGGATGGACACAGGAAAGAGGTAACTATGGGGAGGAAGTGGGCAGGGAGCTGTAGCATTGTGGTCATCTGTGGTCAATGTCATGACACAAAGTATATGTGAACAGCTGTGTGGAAAGTAAATTTGCTCTGTAAATGTTCACCCAAAATCACACACACACACACACACACACACAAAAGACAAGAGGGTTGCAGACTGAATAAGAAAACAAAACCCATCTATATGCTGTCTACAAGAGACACACCTTAGAGACAAAGGCAGAAATAGACTAAAAATCAAAGGTTGGAAAAAGATATATCAAGTGAATGGCAACTGAAAAGAGCAGGAGTGACAAGATTAATTTCTGATCAAATTGACTTTAACACAAAACCACCATATGAGACAAGGAAGGACATTATATAAAGATTAGAGGATCAATTGAACATGAAGATATAACCATAATAATATCTGTGGACCTAAGGTAAAAGGCCCAAAATACATAAATCAGACTTTAAAAGAGTTGAGAAGTCAAATAGATGACTCCACAGTCATAGTGGGAGACTTTAATACACCACTTTCAATGAAAGATAGAACAACCGGATAGAAACTGAAAAGATTAAGAGCTAACTAATACAATCCACCAACTTGACTTTCTAGACATCTACATAGCACTTCACCCAACAACAGCACAATATACATTCTTTCCCAGTGCACATGGAATGTTTTCCATGATAGAATATATGTTAGGCTGTAAAGTAAGTGTCCATAAATTTAAAAACATTTAAATGTAAAGCACCTTTTCAGATCATAATGCTATCAAATTAGAAATCAACAATAGGAAGATCAATGGAAAAAGCGTAAATACATGGAAACTAAACAATGCCCTCCTTTAGAAAGACTGTGTAAAAGAAGAAATCAAAATTGGAATTCAAAAATTCCTTGAATCAAATGAGAATGAAAACACAACGTATCAAAATTTCTGGGACATCACAAAAGCAGTGATCAGAGGCCTAAATATAGCAATAAATGCACACATCAAAAAGGAGAAAGAGCCAAAATCAACACTTTAAATGAACATCTCCAACAATTAGAAAAAGAACAGCAAGAAAAACCTACAGTCACCAGAAGAAAGGAACTAATAAAGATTCAAGCAGAAATCAATGAAACAGAAAATATAAAGACAATAGAAAAAATCAACAAGACCAGAAGTTGGTTTTTTTGAAAACATCACTAAAATGACAAACCACTGGCTAATTTAACAAAGGAAAAGAGGGAGAGTGTACAAGTAACATGAATAAGAAACAAAATGGGTAACATCACAACAGAACCAACTGAAATAAGAAGGATAGTATCAGGATACTATGAAGAACTGTACTCCAACAAATTTAAAATTTGGAAGAAATGGACAGATTTCTAGAAACACACCATTTATCTAAACTAACAGAGACTGATGTTGAAATGTTGAACAGATCCATAACAAAGGAAGAAATTGAACAGTTCATCAAAAAATTACCAACTAAAAAAAAATCTGGGCTCAGATGGTTTCCCCAGAGTATTCAACCAAACACTCATAGAAGAACTGACACCAATCGTAATCAACCTATTCCAAAACATAGAAAAGGATGGAATTCTCCCTAACTCATTTTATGAAGCAAGCATAACCTAGATACAAAAATCAGGCAAAGACATCACTCAAAAGGAAAATTACAGACCAATATCCCTCATGAATATAAATGCAAAAATCTTCAACAAAATCCTAGCCAATAGACTTCAACAACATATCAAGAAAATCATTCATTATGACCAAGTGGGCTTCATATCAGGTATGAAGGGATGGTTCAACATTAGAAACACAATCAACGTCCTCTGTCACACAAATAAAACAAAGAAAAAGAACCATGTGGTCATATCAATTGATGCAGAAAAGGCATTTGATAAAATCCAACACACATTCCTGATCAAAGCTCTCAGCAAAATAGGAATAGAAGCGACATTCCTTAACATTATAAACGGCATCTATGCAAAGCCAACAACCAACATTATTCTCAATGGAGAGAGACTGAAACCATTCCTCTTGAGAACAGAGACCAGACAAGGATGCCCGCTATCACCAATTCTATTCAACATTGTACTGGAAGTCCTAGCCAGGGCCATAAGGCAAGAAAGGGAAGTCAGTAGCATCCAAATTCTTAAGGAAGAAGTCAAACGATGTCTATTTGCTGATATGATCCTATACCTAGAAAACCCAAGAGACTCAGTCAAAAATCTACTGGAACTAATTGAGAGATTTAGTATCATGGCAGGATATAAGATCAACATCCAAAAATCAGTTGGATTCCTCTACACCAGCAAAGAGATTGCTGAAAAAGAAACAAGGAAATCAATACTGTTTACAATAGCTACCAAAAAAAAAATAAAATACTTGGGAATAAATCTGACCAGGAACACAAAGTGGATTGGGATTCTGTTGGGCTGCCTACAACTGTCCATGAGCGAACAATACACCATTCAGCCTGGAGATCTTGGATTCATCACTGGTTGGAGTCAACAGCCAGTATATTGCCTGCTAATCTTGAGCTCTTCAGCCCTGCAGCTGCCTGAGTCAGGAAAAGGCTCCAGCTTGACATTTGATCCAAGAACTTTGGACTTGCAAGCTTCTATAAGTGTGGTGGGAGAACCCGGAGAGTGGAGACGAATAGGCCTGGGGACCAGGACCGATGGCATTGAGGCACAGGGAGCCAGGTGAGGAGATGGAACCCAGACATGTCCAAAGCAGCAGGGTGGGAGAGCAGGAGAAAGGGTATGAAAAGGCCTGGGAACTGGGACAGAGGAGGAGTCAGCCGCAGGGACCCAGGTAAGGGTTATAGGGAGGTTTCCAACAGGGACACAAACTTGTCTATTGATTTGTCCTACCGTGGTGACATGCTGATGTGAGTTTTGAGGCTGAGCCACTGGTGTTTCAAACCCAGTAGGATGCACATGGTGCACATGTATCAGCCCAGCTTACAGACTGAGACAGACTAGGAAGAAGGAAGACACTGTCCACTTCTCAAAAGAATTGGCCAGGGAAAACCTTATGAAAAGCAAGGAAACACTGTCTGAAACATTACCGCACACATTTATGAGCAGTCTGGTTAGGTTAGAAGGCTCTCAAAATAGGACTGGGAAAGAGCTGCATCATCAGAGTAAACCCAGCCTTACTCATATGGAAAAGGTAAAGCTTTCGAGACCTCCATTTGCTGATGTGGTTACACTCAACTGAGGAGAATCAGCTGCAGACATCCATTAATCATCAGAACATGGAATGCACAAAGTATGAATCTAGGAAAATTGGAAGTTGTAAAAAATGAAATGGAAAGCATAGAGATTGATATCCTCAGCATTAGTGAGCTTAAATGGATGGGTTTTGGACATTTTGAATCAGACAACCATATGATCTACTATGCAAGGAATGACAGTTTGAAGAAGAATGGAATGTCATTCATCATCACAAAGGTTGTTTCAAGATCTGTCCTGAAGTACAATGCTGTCAGTGATAGGATAATATTCATATGCCTACAAGGAAGACACGTTAATATGACTATGATTCAAATTTATGCACCAACCACCATAGCCAAAGATGAAGGAAATTGAAGATTTTTATTAACTTCTGCATTCTGAAATTGACCGAACATGCAATCAGGATGTGTTAATTATCACTGGTGAAATGCAAAAGTTGGAAACAAAGAAAAATCACCAGTAGTTGGAAAATTTGGCCTTGGTGACAGAAATAATGCTGGAACTCACATGGTAGAATTTTGCAAGACTTATGACTTATTCATTGCAAACACCTTTTTTTCAACAACACAAACAGCAGCTCTACACATGGACTTCACCAGATGGAACACACAGGAATCAGATTGACTACATCTGTGGCAAGAGGCGGTGGAAAAGCTCAATATCTCCAGCCAAAACCAGGCCAGGAGCTGATTGTGTAACAGACAATCAACTGCTCATATGCAAGTTCAACTTGAAGTTAAAGACAATTAAAACAAGTCCATGAGAGCCAAAATATGATCTTGAATATATCCTTCCTGAATTTAGAGATAATCTAAAGAATAGATTTGATGCATTGAACACCAACAAACAAAAACCAGAAGAATTGGAAGATATCAAGAACATTATCCACGAAGAAAGCAAGAGATCACTAAAAAGACAACAAAAAAAGAGATGACAAAAATGGATGACAGAAGAGACTCTGAAACTTGCCCATGAGTGGAGAGTAGCTAAATCAAATGGAAGAAATGACAAGGTAAAATATTTGAACAGAAGATTTCAAAGAGCAGCTCGAGCAGACAAAGCCAATTACTATAATGAAATGTGCATAGACCTGGAGTTGGAAAACCAAAAAGGAAGAACACACTTGGCATTTCTCAAGCTGAAAGAATTGAAGAAAAAATTTAAGCCTCGAGTTGCATTATTGAGAGATGTTAAGGGCAAAATATTGAATGATGCAGGAAACATGAAGAGAAGATGGCAGGAATACACAGAGTCACTGTACAAAAAAGAACTAGTCAATCTTCATCCATTTCAGGAAGTGGCACATGATCTAGAACCAATGGTACTGAAGGAGGTAGTTGAAGCTGCAATGAAAGAACTAGTGAAGAACAAGGCTCCGGGAATACCCATTGAGATAGTTCAACAAACGGATGCCCCATTGGAGGCATTCACTCGTTTATGCCAAGATATTTGGAAGACAGCTACCTGGCCAACTGACTGGAAAAGATCCATATTTATACCCATTCCAAAGAAAGGGGATCTCACAGAATGTGGAAATTATAGAACAATATCATTAATATCACACGCAAGTAAGATC
>NW_006923709.1:12351-13180 GCF_000298275.1 Orycteropus afer afer
GATCCTGAGAGATCCTGACGGCACAGACAGCTTGGAGATTCCTGAGTGGTGGTAGGACCTGAGAATTAACCAAAACTCAGCATTGCTAGCCAGGGACTGCATGGGGATTGCTCTGGGGGCTGGGAAATAAATGGAGAATGTGAAGAGAAAAGCGGGCTGAGCTGTGGACTTGTGTTGGTCTGGAAAGGACTGCCATTTTGAATGTTATAAGCAGCTTGACTATTTTGGACATTTAAAGAGACAGCACTCTCTGAGGTTCCAGGGGCTTAAGAAGAGGTTCGGCTTTCCAGCAAGGACACTCCAGACCTGCAAGACTGAAAAGGTGCAACATTCCTCTTGTTACTCTTATACCCCACACCTGCTTGGTGAACGGAGGTGCGGCCATCCCCCACTCCCACCCACCTTCTGGGCCCACAGGAACTCCATCACAGTCTGTGTGCTCAGACGGAGCTTGGGTGCCCTGCCCTGTCCTTCACCGATCATTTTGTTCTTTTTTCTTTTTCACTTTCTTTTTTTCTGGTGATTAGTTTGCTTGTATTTGTCTGTTTTAAAACAAGTATTATTATTATTACTTTTGTCCTTTTTACTATTAATCTTAATCTTCTCCCCCCAGTTCCTAGTTTTCAGCTTTTTCTCTTCTCCCTGTTCCTGGTTGAATTTTTTTTTCTTTAATTTAATTCTTTTTCTCCTTTTTCACCCCCCTTTTTTTTTTTCTCATGGTTAACCCTGTTGCTTGTTTTTATTTTTGCATTTGTCCATTTTTATCTTCATTATTTTCCTTCCCTGCCTTTTTTCTCTTAGTGCCCTATCCCCAGATATTGCAGGTTTT
>NW_006923709.1:15465-16003 GCF_000298275.1 Orycteropus afer afer
AATAGCCAAAAGATGGAAACAACCTAGGTGTCCATCAACTGAGGAATGGATAACCAAACTATGGTACATACACACAATGGAATATTAGGCAATGCTAAAGAATAATGTAGAATCTGCAAAACACCGACTAACACGGATGAAGTTGGAGGACATTATGCTGAATGAAATAAGACAATCACAAAAGGACAAATATTGTATTAGTCCATTATTGTAAGTTAAGGAAATGTTTATCTATAAAAGGAAATATTCTTTGTTGGTTATGAGGGGTGGAAGGGAAGGGGAGGGAATGCTGTTAGATAGATAAAGTATTGATTTGGGTGAAGAGGGGTGAAGAGAAGAGCAATGTACCAAATGTGAGTGAGCAATATGGCAGCACTGTGGATGAGAAAGACATAGAGAAGTACATGGGAGGTACAGAAAACAAATATGAACACTTTTGTACATAAAGTACTGCATTGTCAGCGAAGGGTAACATGGGTATATGGTTGAATAGATGGGTGGACAGTCTGAACGATTAGATATGTCTATGAAATGGGGA
>NW_006923709.1:18290-20273 GCF_000298275.1 Orycteropus afer afer
CATGGAGGGATGGACACAGGGAAGAGGTAACTGTGGGGAGGAAGTGGGAGGGGAGCTGTTGCATTGTGGTAAACTGTGGTCAATGTCATGAGACAAAATATATGTGAACCGCTGTACTGAAAGTGAATTTGCTCTGTAAACCTTCACCCAAGGCACTTAGGAAATTAAATAAACAAACAAATTAATTAATTAATTAAAAGGAATGGAGGCCAGGCAGACGCCCTGCATGTTGTGCGAGAGTGATGCCTGATGCCTTTTTTCTACTTTATTTATATGTTTGTACATGATTACATCATTAGTCTTGGAATTCATACAATCAGCTTATTCTTTACAGAGCTAAAGATTTACTCTGCTATGTGCTCAAGGAAAACAGGGGGTCATTAAAACAAGCAGAGAAATCTCAGGAATAAGGAGTGTAAAACAATAAATGTTTACTAGAATCTAGTGACCCAAAGTATAAGATAAAAACATGGACAATAACATCTACTTTTAATACTTTGATGTTTTGCCGATTAAGTATTTAACAGTGAGAGAGACCTTGCCATCTCTAAAAGCAAACACACAATCACAAAAGAGGCCTTGTCATCTCTTCAAATAATTAGAACACATGCCTTGCAATCATGTTCTTTTGGGGGTCTTTTTCTTGGTCCCCAACATATATGGAAAGGAAAGAGAACTTGGATAAGCAAAGCACTACTGAAGAAGAATAAGTAGGAGGTCTCACACTGCCAGATCTCAAAACCTAGTATACAACCACGGTAGTCAAAACTGCCTCGTGTTGGTATAATGACAGACACATAGACCAATGTAATAGGATTGAAAACCCAGAAAGAGATCCATCAACCTATGGTCAGCTGATCTTTGAAAAAGGGCCGAAGTGCATTAAACGGGGAAGAGAATGTTTTTAATAAATGGTGCTGGAAAAACTGGAAATCCATTTGCAGAATAATTAAACAAGATCTGTACCCCACACCATACACAAAAATTAACTCCAGATGGATCAAAGACTTAAATGTGAAACCCAAAATTATAGAGTTCCTCAGGGAAAAACTAGGGGCAAATTTAGGGGTCCCAGTTATATGGTATAAATAGACTATCAAGCATAACCCAAAATGTACAAACAGCAGAAGAGAAACTAGATGAATGGGACCTTCTAAAAATTAAATTTGCATGTGCTTCCAAAAACTTCTCCAAAAGAGTCAAAAGAGAAACTACGGATTGGGAAATAATATTTGGTAATGACATATCTGACAAGAGACTTATCTCTAGAATTTATAGAAAACTCCAACACCTCAATAACAAAAAGACAAATAATCCAATTAAAAAATGGGCAGAAGATATGAATAAACACTTCACCAAGGAGGATATTCAGGTGGCCAACAAACATATGAAGAAATGTTCACAATCATTAGCTATTAGAGAGGTGCAAATCAAAACAACAATGAGGTACCATCTTCCTCCAGCACCAGGAGCAAAGTTCAAAAAGACACAAAATAACAAATGTTGTCAAGGATGTGAAGAGATTGGGACTTTCATTCACTGGTGGTGGGACTGTAAAATGGTACAACCACTGTGGAAAGCAGTATGGAAATTCCTTAAACTGTTGGAATTAGGAATACCTTTTGACCCAGCCATTCCATTACTAGATATATATCCTAAAGAAGTGAGAGCCATGACAAGAACAGACAAATGCACACCCATGTTCATCACAGCACTATTTACAATAGCCAAAAGATAGAAACAAGGTAGGTGTTCATCAACTAATGAATGGGTAACAAAACTATGGTACATATGCCCAATGGAATACTATGCAACCCTTAAGAATAACGTAGAAGGAGTTCTGGCAAGATGGCGGACTAGGCAGAAAGACTACACAGACCTTCTTCAATAAAGAAAAGGGAAACCAATTAAGACAGACAGAGAAGATAATCTTGGACCCCTGAGCCTTGAAAGCAAGGATATAGAAGTGGACTAAATCCCAAC
>NW_006923709.1:24893-25808 GCF_000298275.1 Orycteropus afer afer
GATAGGAAGATTGAACATTGTGAAAATGTCAGTTCTAGCCAAAGCAATCTGTACATTCAATGAAATCCCAATCCAGATCTCATCAACATTTTTTAGGGATATGGAAAAACCGATCAGTAACTTTATATGGAAAGGAAAGAGACCTCGGATAAGCAAAGCACTATTGAAGAAGAAAAAAAAAGTAGGAGGTCTCAAATAGCTGGATCTCAAAACCTACTATACAGCCACCATAGTCAAAACTGCCTGGTATTGGTTTAATGACAGATACATAGACCAATGGAATAGAAATGAGAACCCAGAAATAGATCCATTGACCTATGGTCAGCTGATCTTTGACAAAGGCCCAAAATCCATAAATGGGGAAGAGAATGTTTGTTTAATAAATGGTCCTGGCAAAACTGGAGATACATTTGCAGAAAAATTAAACAAGATCTGTACCTCACAACACACACAAAAACGGACTCCAGATGGATAAAAGACTTAAACGTGAAACTAAAACTATACAGTTCCTCAAGGAAAATTTAGAAGCAAATTTAAGGGCCCTAATATATGGCATAAATAGACTATCAAGCATAATTTAAAATGCACAAACAGCAGAAGAGAAACCAGATGACTGGGACTTTCTAAAAGTTAAATTTTTATGTGCTTCTAAAGACTTCTCCAAAAGATTCAAAAGAGAACCTACAGATTGGGAAAAAAAATTATGTGGTAATAACATATCTGACAAGGGACTTATCTCTAGAATTTATAGAACACTCCAACACCTCAATAACAAAAAGACAAACAATTCAATTCAAAAATGGGCAGAAGACATGCATAGACACTTCACCAAGGAGGATATTCAGGCAGCCAACAAACATATGAAGAAATGCTCACAATCATTAGCTATTAGAGAGATGCAAATCAAAACAACAA
>NW_006923710.1:0-1034 GCF_000298275.1 Orycteropus afer afer
GACCCGATTCATAACGATCCCTCCTTGGGTTTCCGAGGCAGTATCACTACGGAAGTAGATTGCCCAACCTTCCTCCTGAGGAGTGGCTGGTGGGTTTGAACCTCCAGCCTTCTGGTTAGCAGTCAAGTGCCTTAGGCACTAGACTAAATAATATGTATGGTGAAAGGATACAACCCTGACAGACTCCCTTCTTGATTTTAAACCATGCAGTGTTCCCTTATTCTGCTTGAAACACAGCCTCCTGATCTATGTACAGGTTCTCCATGAGTACATTTAAGTGTTCTGGAATTCCCATTCTTCTCAATGTTACCCATTATTTGTTATGATTCACAGAATCAAATGCCTTTGCATAGTCAATAACACACAAGTAAACATCTTTTTTCCTATTCTTTGCTTTGAGCCAAGATCCATTTGAAATCTGCAATGCCTTTTCCACATCCTCTTCTGAATCCAGTTTGCACCTTTGGAAGTTATCTATCAATATACTTCTGCAACAGTTTTTGAATTATCTTCAGTAAGATTTTACTTGCATGCAATATTAATGATATTATTCGATAATTTCCACATTCTGTAGGATCACCTTTCTTTGGAATGGGTACAAATATGGATCTCTTCCAGTCAGTTGGCCACGTAGCTGTCTTCCAAATCTCTTGGCATAACTGTGTGAGTGCTCCAATGAGGCATCCATTTGTTGAAACATCTCAATGGGTATTCCATCAATTCCTGGAGCCTTGTTCTTCGCCAATTCCTTCAGTGCAGTTTTTACTTCCTCCTTCAGTACCATTGGTTCTTGATCTTATGCCACCTCCTGAAATGGATGAAGATCTATCTACCAGTTATTTTTGGTAGAGTGACTCTGTATTCCTTCCATCTTCTTTTGATGTTTCCTGCATTATTCTGTATTTTGCTCAGGGAATCTTTCAATATTGCAACTCAAGCCTTAAATATTTTCCTCAGTTCTTTCAGCTTGAGAAAGGCTGAGCGTGTTCTTCCCTTTTGGTTTTCTAACTCCAAGTTTTTGCTCGTTTCATTAT
>NW_006923710.1:4044-8175 GCF_000298275.1 Orycteropus afer afer
TATGAGAAAGCACATCTGAATTGTAAAATGCAATAGAAATACATAACATTATTATTAAGCTTATGAATTTAGCAATATAACTGTAGGTTTTATACTCCACATTTCATGTGGAATCCATATTTTATAAATTCATCTTCCTTTGTACAAATTGTTTTTGATATAAGCTGTTTTCATTCATGTAAAGAAATATCAAAACACAAAGTTTAATTCTTTTTAATTTATTGATTTTTATTTTGACTTGGGTGAAAGTTTACTGAGCAAATTCATTTTCCATACAGCAATTCATATGCATTTTGTTTCATGACATTGACTGCTATCCTTGCAATGTATCAGCTCTCTTTAAGTTTAATTCTTTAATATTTAAATGTCACTTAACTCAACCAAGATTTCTTTTTGTTAGAAACCAATCAATTATATTATACTTTGCCACCTATTTTGTCTGTGCAAAAGATATCTCGCAAGTTCTTTTTGTGATTGTGATGGTCCGAAATAATAATTGAACTGGTTTCAAAACAATTTCTTCTAAAATTGTATCAGTAAGTTGCTTGTGGATAAAACAAAATAGGTATGAGTTATTAAGGTTGTTGTTGTTATGTGCCATTGAGTCATCTCCAACTCGTAGAGACCTTATGTACAACAGAACAAAACAATGCCTGGTCCTGTGCCAGCCTCACAATCTTTGCTATACCTGAGCCCATCGCTGCAGCCCCTATATCAATCCGCCTTGTTGAGGGCCTTCCCTACCTTCATTGACCCTCTAATTTACCAAGCATGACATCCTTCTCCAGAGATGGTCCCTTCTGACAACGTGACCAAAGTAGGTGAGATGAAGTCTGGCCATTCTTGCTTCCGAGAAGCATTCCGGCTGCATTTCTTCACAGATAGATTTGTTATTATTATTATTTTTTTAACAATGCATGGTACTTTCAGCATTCTTTGCCAACACCACAAGTCAAAGCATCAACACTTCTTTGGTCTTCCTTATTCATTGTCCAGCTCTCACATGCATATGAAGTGATTAAAAATACCATGGCTTGAGTTAGGTGTATCTTAGTCTTCAAGAAGATATCTTTGCTCTTCAGCACTTGAAAGAGGTCTTTTGCAACAGATTTACCCAATGCAATATATCTTTTGATGTCTTGGCTGTTGCTTCCATTGGCGTAGATTGTAGAACCAAGTAATATGAAGTCTTTGACAACTTTAATCTTTCACCATCTATCATGATGCTGCTTATTGGTCCAGTTGTGAGGATTTTAATTTTCTTTATAGTGAGGTGTAATCCATACTGCAGACTTCATCAGTATGTGCTCCAAGTCATCCTCACTTTCAGCAAGCAAAGCTGTGTCATCCACCATATCTCAGGTTGTTAATGAGCCTTCTTTAGATCCTGATACCATGTTCCTCATCATATAGTCCAGCTTCTTGGATTATTTGCTCAGCATACAGAATGAATAAGTATACAACACTGTATGAATAATAATACAACACTGAAACACTCCACTCTTGATTTTAATCCATGCAGTATCCCCTTGTTCTGTGCAAATGACAGCCTTCTGCTCTATGCAGTTTCCTCATGAGTACAATCACGTGTTCTGGGATTCCTATTCTTCTCAATGTTATCCATAATTTGTTATGATCCACACAATCAAATACCTCTGCATAGTCAATAAAACACAAGTAAACATCTTTCTGGTATTCTTTGCTTTGAGCCAAGATCCAACTGCCATCAGCTTTGATATCCCTTGCTCCATATCCTCCTCTGAATCCAATTTGCACTTGTGGATGCTCTCTGTCAATGTACTGTTGCAACCATTTTTGAATTATCTTCAGTAAGATTTTAGTTGCATGTGATACCAATGATATTGTTTGATAATTTTCACATTCTGTGAGATCACCTTTCTTTGGAATAGGTACAAATATGTGTCTCTTCCAGTCAGTTGGCCAGATAGCCATCTTCCAAATCTCTTGGTATAGACAAGTGAGTGCCTTCAGTGTGGCATCTGTTTGTTGAAGCATTTCAATGAGTATTCCGTCAATTTCCAAAGCCTTGTTTTTCACTAATTCCTTCAGAGCAGCTTCAACTTCTTCCTTCAGTACCATTTGTTCTTGATCATATGTCACCTCCTGAAATGGATGGTCATCTACCAATTCTTTTTTTGGTATAGTGACTCCGTGTATTCCGTCCATCTTCTTTTGATGTTTCCTGCATCATTCAACATATTGTCTATAGAATCTTTCAATATTGCAATTTGAGGCTTATATTTTTTCCTCAGTTCTTTCAGCTTGAGAAATGATGCATGTTTTCTTTCCTTTTGTTTTTTTAAATCCAGGTCTTAGGTCATATAATTACAATTGACTTTGTCTTCTTGAACTGCTTTTTGGAATCTTCTCATCTTTTTTATCCTATTGATTCTTCCATCCACTTGAGCTACTCTTTGTTTAAAGGCAAGTTTCAAAGTGTCTTCTGTCACCCATTTTGGTCTTTTCTTCCTTTCCTGTCTTTCTAATGACCTTTGCTTCCTTCATGTATGATGTTCTTGATGTCATCCCACAATTCCTCTGGTTTGTGGTCATTGGTATTCAATGCATCAAATCTATTCTTTAGATGGTCCCAAAATTCAGGAGGGATATAATCATGGTCTTATTTGGGCTCTCATGGACTTCTTTTAATTTTCTTCAGCTCCAACTTGATCTTGCATATGAGCAGTTGATGGTCTGTTCAACTGTCAGGTCCTGGCCTTGTTTTGGCTGAAGATATTGCACTTCTCCATGACCTTTTGCCACAGATATAGTCAATTTGATTCCTGTATACTCCATCTGGTGAAGTCCACGTGAATAGCCACCATTTATGTTTTTGAAAAATGGTATTTGCAATGATTAAGTCATTGGTCTTGCAAAATTCTATCATGTGTTCTCCAGCATTGTTTCTATCACCAAGACCATATTTCCAAACTACCAGTGATTCTTCTTTGTTTCCAGCTTTTGAATTCCAATCACAAGTGATAATGAACACATCTTGATTGCATGTTCAGTCAATTTCAGATGGCAGAAGTTGGTAAAAATCTTCAATTACCTCATCTTTGGCTTTGGTTGTTGGTGCATAAATTTGAATAATAGTAATATTAACTGGTCTTCCTCATAGGCATATGGATATTATCCTATTACTGATAACATTGTACTTCAGGATAGATCTTGATACACTCTTTGTGATGATGAATGCCACACCATTCTTTAATTTGTCATTCCTGGCATAGTAGATCATATGATTTTCTGATTCAAAATGGCCAAAACCAATTCATATCAGCTCATTAATGCCTAGGATATTGATCTTTATACGTTCCATTTCATTTTTTACAACTTCCCATTTTCCTAGATTCATACTTCATACATTCCAAGTTCTGTTTATTAATGGATATTTGCAGTTGTTTCTTTTCATGAGTAGAAAGAGAAAATACATTTAAACATTCTCTACCAATTATTATAACAAGCCATATAACAGAACATTCAAAAAACTGAGCACAGTTATTTAATACAGCTCTTTTTATAATTCAAGTAAATGTGACACTGGTATTTGTGTGTCTTAGCTTGAACTTTCACAAGAAAATAATGGTCATCTCTTACTCTGCACAGTGAGGTATTGACTTTAGAGTTAATGATATAAAAAACCAACTTGAACTGAATTGTTCAATCAGTTGGGTTGAACTTTTGATTTTAATTGAGTACTAAATGAATACATTCAGGCAGAAGACCAGTTTAAGTCTTATAGATATCTTATCCTTGTAGACTAATAACCTTTTATCCAGAGGCAAATTTCTACTTTTCATTGTTTTTTAAAAAAAGTTATTGAGCAATCACAGCAGAAAGAAAAGTGAATAAAGTAGTGTGCTGTTATATTTACCTATTCCTTCCCTCAACATTCAATACATAAAACTGATCCCAGGAAAACCATGAAGGTGATTAAATTCTCTGGAATATCATTATTTGGCAAGCATTTTTTCTCCCCACCCTTCAAGCTGCTTCTGACTACTTAGGATACCTCATTACAGTGACCTCATAGGTGTATCTTCCCCAGAAATAGCAGGCCAGTTAGAACCTTCCTACTTTACCTGTACTTGCCTGTCTAATATCCTT
>NW_006923710.1:10460-11555 GCF_000298275.1 Orycteropus afer afer
GCTTATAGGACTGTCTATCATTTGGCTGAGAGTGAAGTCACACAAGTGAGTTTTAATTCTAGGTTTGAAGGGTGACTCAAGTCCATAGTCTCAGGGGTTTCACCAGTCTCTATCAGACCAGTAAGGCTGATCTTTTATTATTATTTTAGTTCCATTGTTTTCTTCACTCTGTCCAGGAACTCACATTTTGATACCTTTCTGAGTGGTTGGCATCGATAGATGGGCACCATCTAGTTTTTCTGGTCTCAGGGTCACATACACAAGGTTCTCATAGTCTATTAGAATTTTGGGCTAACGATTTCCATGCATCTTTCATTTTCTTCACTCTTCCTTGCTGTGGATGTGGAGAGACAAATAGTTGCATCTCAGATGGCCACTGGCAAGTTTTTAAGACCCCAGTCGCTACTGACCAAAGTAAAATGTAGAATAATATTTTTATATATCATACTGCACCAATTGAGCTTGATGTCCTCAGCATGATGCCCTATTTTTAATTTTTAAAACTATTTTCATTAAATTTTTAAAGCTTAATGAAGTCTCACTATCTTTATGGATGTAATATTAGCCAGATGAGGTATGACTAATACCTTGTCAGTCTTGTCACTAGGTAAGCAGTAGGACTGTGCACTCTACTGGGTGACACTGCCAGAGAGTGACACCAAAATGACTGTCTATAAAATTTTTGTGCAGAGTTTCAGCAGAAATTTATTATTTTTATTTAAAAAAAATCCTTGTAGTTAGTTATAACAGCAGAAACATTTTTCATAAACTCAGCTTACCTGTATTAACATATTGTCTCAAATTATATGCTACATTAATTTTTGAAAATTTGCTGCACTCCTATCAGAGCTATCATTATTTTCCTAGTGCAATGTCACTTCAAATCATCTGGTGTCATCAAATGTGCTATAAGCAGCACTGTTTTCATTGTTGCTGGAGTTTTTATAGTCACTGATTTTGTCAAATTCTCTGGTATCTTAGTTACAACATAGTGGTAATTAATATTTATGAAATTATAAAACCAAACCAAAGCAAACTCACTGCCGTAGAGTTGGGGCCTCTCATAGTGACCCCTCCTCAGGTTTCCAAGGCAGC
>NW_006923710.1:13475-14575 GCF_000298275.1 Orycteropus afer afer
TCTCAAATACTTACAAGTGATCAGAGGAGAAAAGATTCAGGAAGAAGACAAAACAGTGGAAGAACAAGTGACTGGGACTTTGCTTCCCAAAATAGCAATACAAATCTTAAAGATGACAGAGTGAAATATTTGCTTTGAATGGTCTTAGAATGCATTCTCACAAAAAAGGATGCATTAAAGGCTTTGAACACCAAATACACACATACAAATGGGTGGATATCTAGAAAACCTCTATGGCAACTTCTAAAAAGGAGTCTTGAATTATTTCCTTAGGAATATTGTTGTTGTTGTTGTTAGGTGCCATCAAGTCAGCTCTGACTCTAAGTGACCCTATGACCAATAGATGAAAACACTGCTGGGTCCTGTGCCATTATAACCCCTGCTATGCTTGAGTGCGTTGTTGCAGCCACTGTATCAATCCATCTCATTTCCTTTTTCCCTGACCCTCTATTTTACCAGGCATGATACACTTCTCCAAGGAATTGTTTCTTCTACAACATGACTAAAGTATGTAAGAGGAAGGCTGGCCATTCTTGCTTCCAAGGAGCATTCTGGCTGCACTTCTTCCAGGGCTGATTTGGTCGTTCTTCTGGCAGTCCGTGGTATTTTCGATATTCTTTTCAACACTGTAATTCAAAGGCATCAACTTTTCTTCAGTCCTCCTTATTCATTGTTCAGCTTCCGTATGCATAAGACAGGATTGAAAATACTACAGCTGGGGTGCACCTTTGTCTTCAAAGTGACATCTTCGCTCCCTAACAGTTTAATGAGGACTTTTGCAGCAGATTTTCCCGGTGCAATAGTGCATCTCATTTCCTGACTGTTGCTTCTGTGGGTATTAATTGTGGGTCCAAGTAAAATGAAATCCCTGACAACTTCAATCTGTTCTCCAGTTACAAGGATGTTTATTTCCTTTATTTTGAGGTGTAATCCACACTGAAAACTTTAGTCTTTGATCTTTATCAGTAAGTACTTCAAATCTTCACTTTCAACAATCAAGGTTGTTTCATATGCAGGTTGTTAATGAGTCTTCCTCCGATCCTGATGCCACATTCTTTTTCATACAGTCCAGCTTCTTAGATTATTTGCTCAGCATGTAG
>NW_006923710.1:15545-20258 GCF_000298275.1 Orycteropus afer afer
TTCCTCTATGATGTTTTTATGTCATCCCCCAACTTGAAAGGTCTTCAGTCATTGGTGTCCAATGCATCAAATCTATGTTTCAGATGTACTCTAAATTCAAGTGGGATACAATCAAGAACATGTTTTGGCTCTTATGGACTTGGCTTTAATTTTCTTCAGCTTCAACTTGAACTTGCATATGAAAAATTGATGGTTTGTTCCATACTCCACACCCGGCCTTATTTTGATTAATGATATTGAACTTCTCAACTGCTTTTTCCACAAATGTAGTTGATTTGTTTCCTGTGTGTTCCATCTGGCAAGGTCCATTTGTACAATAGCCATTTATGTTGTGGAAAACGGTATTTGCAGAGAATAAGTTGTTGGTCCTGCAAAATTCTATCAGGTGATCTCTGGTATCATTTCTATTACCAAGGCCATATTTTCCAACTACCGATGCTTCTTCTTTGTTACCAACTTTCACATTCCAATCATCAGTAACTATCAATACATCTTGATCAGATGTTTGGTCAATTTCAGACTGCAGAAGTTGGTAAAAATCTTCAATTTGTTCAGCGTTTGCTTTGGTGCTTGGTGTGTGAATTTGAATAATAGCCATTTTAACTGGTCTTCCTTGTAGGTATATGGATATTACTCCATTACTGATAGCATTGTCCTTCAGGATTGGTCTTGAAATGTTCTTCTTAATGATGAATGCAACACCATTCCTCTTCTATTTTGTCATTCCTGGTAGAGTAGACCATATAACCATCTGACTCAAAATGACCGGTACCAGGCCATTTCGGCTCACTAATGCCTAGGATTTTGATCTTATGCTTTCCATTTCATTATTGATAACTTCCAATATTCCTAGATTCATACTTTGTACATTCCCTGTTCCAATTACTAGTGAATATTTGCAATTTTTTCCATTTTGAGTGATGCTCCTTCAGCAAATGAAGATCACAAAAGCTTTACTCCTTCATGTTATTAATGTCTACTCTACTTTAAGGAGGAAGCTCTTCTACAGTCATGATTTGAGTGCTTTCCAACCTGAGGGGCTCATCTTTCACCAATATATCAGACAATGTTTCACTCCTATTCATAAAGTTTTCAGTACCAATTTTTTCAGAAGTAAAGGATCTCATCCTTCTCCAGTCTATCTTAGCCTGGAAGCTCTGCTGAAACCTGTCCACAATGGGTGACCCTGCTTGTATTTCAAATATTGGTAGCATAGCTTCCAGCCTCACAGCAACATGAAAGCCATCACGGTAAATCATACTGACAGACAAGTGGTGGTTGGGAATATTGGAAGAGTCAAAAGCAGTAGACACCAAGTAACTGTACTTAACCATGAGCCTCTATGGACATCAGGTAGGGAGTGCCAACTGGAGTACTTAGACATACAAGGATCTCTAGTGATTGCTATTACAGTAAATTGAATGTTATCACTAGACTCGTGTTAAGAATTGGACACAATTCATTATAAGTGGGTAACCAACTTTTTACCAGTTCTTAGACTTTAATCAGATCTCTGACCAATAGATTCTTATTGGATGGGGGAATTCTGGGTTCTTTGGATAAGGACTCTTTATAGTACTTCAAAAGTATACTTCCCCAAAGGGACTTGCCACCGTTTATCAAGATGACTTTAAATTGGGGAAAGAGAAAACTTATGTTATTTTGGATTATGAGATACCAGCTCTAGATGAAATATAATCTCAAGACTCCAGAGACACTACTGTTATCTATCAGTCAGACTACAGACTCATGAAAATTAGATGTTGGTTGTTAACTGTTGGCTTTAGCCAGGGTCTCCAAGAACACAGTGAAAACAAAACCAAAAACTGCCATTATGTCAATCCTGACTCACTGTGACACTATAGGACAGACTAGAACTGCCTTCTTCCAATTCTTAAGGCTATAGTCATTGCAGAAGCAAACTGCTACATGTTTCGTCCATGGAGCCTTGGGAGATTGGGCCACTGACCTTTCAGTTAGTAGCTGATCTACTAACCACTGAGCAACTAGGGCTTCTCATGAGCACACTAAAAAAAAAAAAAAAAAAAAAAAAAAAAAACGTAAGGAATATTAAATATGATTCTCTTGGAAGAAACAGAATGGACTATTAAATTCAATAGAATTTACAGATGAACTCTTTTCATGGCACTAGAAAAGCCGCAGAAGAAACAGCTCTAGTATTTATAGCCAACAAAAAGGAATCAGAAATTTTAGTGTTTTAATATCACATGTTTAGAAACCACAGAAAATTCCTTTTCTTCAGAAGAGACATATATAATACAGCTGAGTTTTGTTGTTTGTTTGTTTGCTTTATTTTTCATCACAAAACACCTTCAAAATTTAATTTTACATTCAGTTTGTTGAATGGCTTTTGTATTGCAAACAACAAAATTTAATTAATTCATATGTATGGCATATTTCATAGGAACAAATTCACCAAGAAATTATATTTTTACTCAAAACTATAAAATTTGAAGTGATAATATACTGCATATATTACAGATAAACTACATTCAGAAAATTATCATTGTTTACCTCGTAATATATAAGTTAAGATTTTGACAACATAGATATAATTCTGAAATAAGAAGTGTAGGTTGATTTTTACATTTTACTTTTAACTAATTATAAACTTACAGAAAAGTTGCAAAAATAGTACAGAGAGGTCCCATAAACCATTTGCCCCGCTTCCCCTATGGTTAACATATTAAATAAACTGAGTACAATCACCAAAACTAGAGAATTAATAGAGCACTATACTACTGTTAAATGACAATCTTATGTGAATTTCACCATTTTTTTGCCTCTCTCTGTTCCAAGATTCAATATAGAGCCCCACTGTATTCAGATGAAAAGTCTCCTTCATCTCCTCCACTCTGTGACTATTCCTCACCCTTTTTTTGTATCTCATTACTTTGATATTTTGAAAAGTACTGGTCAGTTATTTTTCATGTATCAGGAGATAAACGATGTCTATATATCATATTATTAATGATGTTAACCTTGATCATCGGGTTAAGGTGGTGTATGTATGCCATGTTTTCCCATTGCAAAGTTACTATTTTGTTCCCTTTATAGTGCATAAATATCTTAGAGGAGATTATTTTAGAATATGCAAAATCCCATTCTTCTTAAAACTTTCATCCACTGCTTTGAGTATCCATCAATGAATCTTGTCTCCAAGAATAATCACTGTGGTGTGTGCCTAAAGGTAAATTTCCTATTTCCCTTTTTAGTCTACATTTATTCATTGTAATTATCCTGTAAGAAAGATCTTTTTCTTCTTTCTCATTTATATATTGAATTTTGTATATTATCAGTATGGATTCATAGATATTTGTTTTGTTCAGTGGGTTATAATTCTTTATTATTATTTATTTTGCTACTCAAATTTATCCAATTCTGATCATTAGGATCTCTTTCAGGTCGACTTCTTCTTTTTTTTTTTTTTTTTCAACATACTTCAATCATTTTTTGAATACTTCTTTACTTTCAGGACCACACGGTGCTCTAGGCCCATGTTGTATTTTCTCTGCCCCAGCCCTGGAATCAACCATTTCTCCAAAGAATCCTAGTTCTTTTTATTGCAGAATACTTGGAAACCAAGATCTGGGTTCTAGGTGTTTGTACTGCTACCAGAAAATCATGGTCCTCAGTGGTTAAAGCTCAAAAATATATACTAACTCCATGCTTACACACAACTCTATCAATTTATCATCTATCAGCAGGAGTTCATACTCATATTTCTGATTCTAATCCAAGCCACTGGGTTCATTTTAGCTTTACCTTTTCCTTATTTATAACCTTATTCTCTAATAGTGAGAAAACTGGCCCTCATTATATACGATATATTTGCTTATTTTTTTCAATTCTATTACAGAAATAAAGGCATTTCATAAATATTCATGCATCCCTGTGAAAAATAATTTTACTGACTATAGTATAGTATTTGTGTCCAATTCCTGTTGTCTTTAGCTCTAGAGCATCTCCTCAAGCCACTGCTTTCAAAGTTACTTGGTTAGTTCTTTTTCCTACCTCCTTCAGTGTGATTATGTTATTCATTTCTAATATAGTTAAGTTCATTTGTTTGTGTTTGTATTATATTTTTAAAGGTGAGTCAAATTTTAATTCAATAATAAAAATAATATTTATGCAATGAAAAGTGGATTTTAGGTCTAATGTCCTATGAAAAATTATTTCAAAAGTCTGTATTAATCTCTAAGTACCAAATATGATTTAATTTTAATTTGGTATAAGCTCAATTCCTCTTGGAAAATGAAACAAAATACATCACTGACCTTGCTTGGCACATAGATGTTCTCTCCGCCTATAGAAGTTTCCAATTCCCAAAACACTCAACCCAGCACCAATGAAACTGCTATTTCTGTGATACATAAATAAGCCAAAGTGCTAGCATATTGCTTGAAACTACCATGATAACTCCTGAGAATTCTCGAAGACATCTGGTTTGTTAAGTTGATTTTGCATTAGCTTTTCAGTCTAGTGATAGAATTTTACACAAAACATTGAAACTATATAAACATGCTTTCCAAAGTTTACTTTGATACACAAATGGTTTTAAATTTTATTTAGTAAAAAATAATTGATTAAAGACAAATTGCAAGCAACTTTTTTCTATACAACTTAAGTAACAGAATATTAACATTTATAAAAACTTGATACCTTGTCACATAAGGTAAATCAGTTTGACTC
>NW_006923710.1:21768-22832 GCF_000298275.1 Orycteropus afer afer
GATTTTTCATTCCTGCTGTAGCATAGGGTATCATGATTGGTAAAATGAGGAAATAACTTTTTGAAATAAGTGTACAAAAATGCAACACACTTTCTTTTGCAGAATGAGAATCAAGGTTTGCAATCAATTAGACATAAATTTAAATTATAGCTCCATTTAATCTCCATTGGCATGAATCAATGAAATTGTATATTGAAATGTTACGTTTATTCCACTAGTAAAGTGCTTTCCAAATGATCATATGAGACTCCATGTTCCACAGTGGTACCTCTAGGATTAAGGAGTACACCTCAGAGGATGCTATAGGCATAAGTTCCCAGGTGTTCTAGAGGCTTACTTAATCAATACAACCCTACATTAGTATCTTGGCATTTGGATTTAGCTAACTCTCCAAGGAGATATGAAAAGAGAAAACCAATAATCTACTGAGTTCCTTCTGAATGGAAAGTTTAAAAGCATTGCAATTGAATGTGGTTGAGCATAGCTAGGATGATAATTTGTCCTCATTTTCCCAGGACAGTATCGAATACTTATTAAATAGTCATTCCCTCTTCAATTCTCAAATGTGGTCCACCTTCAATGGTCATCACAATAAAAAATTAGTAAAATGCTATGAATAAATGATAATGGTGATAATAATAAAAGAAATAATATTTACACAAGATTTTATAATATGTACATTTCTTTTCAAAGTAATTCTTTTTTCTTTGATGAGTAATTGGACCATACATACTCTAAACTACTTTTCAATTTTGAGATTCTGTCATTCTATAAACACTACAAGTGGCCTATGCAATCCTCTCACTTAATAGGATGAGTATTTCATAACACCAAATATAGAAGCCATGAGACACAGGAAGAATTCAACAGGATATTATTTTAATATTAGAAGGGGCTATGTGGTTTGAAGGGAGGTCTGGTGGCATCCTGCCTAAGACATATGACTGCTAACAAGAAGGCCGGTGCCACCAGCCACTCCTTGGAAGGAAGACTGGACAATCTACTTCCGTAGAGATACCTCCTCGGGAACCCAAGGAGGGGTCACTATGAGTTGGAACCGACTC
>NW_006923711.1:0-496 GCF_000298275.1 Orycteropus afer afer
GTTCCAAGCCCAGCCATAAAGCCATGTGCTCAAGTTCTGGGCCGCTAAGTCAGCACTCACGGGACTGCTTCCAAGGGGACCTAGCTCTATATAGGCAAGACTACCCCACTGTTCACATAAACAATCTGCATCGGTGCCAAGTATACAAGAGAATTTTGGTAAATCAGGGTAGAAAAGTACTCAGTAGCTGAATTTTTATGTCAACTGAGGATAACTTACAGAGATGGTCGGAGCTACGGACTGTCATTTACCCTGACAGGACCAATAGCTGAATAATTTCCAAGTGATGTTGGGACCTGAGAATTGACCTAAAGTGCTATGCAGCACTCTACAAAGAATAATGTAAAGTCTGCAAAAGACAACACAATGTGGATGAACTTGGAGCATTATGCTGAGTGAAATAAGTCAATTATAGAAGGACAAATATAGTATTAGATCGTTGTTGTGGAGGGTCAAGGAAAGGTTTATATGTGGAGGGAAACTTTCTTGGTTGCCA
>NW_006923711.1:1327-3506 GCF_000298275.1 Orycteropus afer afer
AGAGGCTTTATTCTGTAGGAAGGTGCTATAAGGTTGCGAGAGAGCCAGATGCCAGCCATACCTAGAAGCAGAATCTTTGATGTGAGAAAATATGAAATTGTTCAGTATGGATTAGTAAGTAAGCACAAGTAAGCCCATGCTTACTTTGCTTATTGGGTAATCAGACACTGGAACACCTGCACCACTCTTAAAATCTTCCCAGCAGGCTATGGGAAGCTGCTTACTAAACCAAACCTAACTCATTTTATTTTTTTTTTTAATTTTTTTTTTCTAACTCATTTTAATGGAGTTGATTCTAATTCATAGCAACCCTATAGGGCAGAGGAGAACTGCCCCATAGGGTTTCCAAGGCTTCGTAAATCTTTACAGATCTAAACACCAGCTGGTGAATTTTGGTTAGGAGCCCAGTGTTTCACCAGTGTACCACCAGAGCTCCTTGGAG
This sequence comes from Orycteropus afer afer, assembly GCF_000298275.1. Classification (NCBI taxonomy): domain Eukaryota; kingdom Metazoa; phylum Chordata; class Mammalia; order Tubulidentata; family Orycteropodidae; genus Orycteropus; species Orycteropus afer. The sequence goes on from NW_006923711.1 coordinate 1,770, forward strand.
CCATTTATAGGCGTGTCTTATTGCGTGTACAGTTGAATCCATCTGGAAATCTACATAAGACAGGAAGTGGTGTGGAAGTAGAGCAGTCAATTTCATTTCCATTGCCAGATAGTGTTGGCTGGGTGCTGCCATCAGACATCTCCTTTGAAGTGGGGTTCTTTAGGAATGGGAATAGCAAATTGCTCTGGGCTCAATTACAGAGCCCCAGGGGACTGACTAGAAACTAGGGGTATTTCGAGACACATGGAAAAAAGAGGGGGCAACAAAGTATTTTGAGCTGATCCATTTCTCTCTAGAGTGGCTATCTCTATAAAATCTAATATAATTGAACGTGGCTGTAGGTGATCTTGGACTTATAGACAGCTGGTCTTGAGAGGGATATATCACTGGAGGCCTTCTTCACTATTAGACAGGCTTTGCAGATCACCTGTCCCACCTACCTTCTCCTCTTTTGAGTTTCTCCTTTAAGACAGAGAAGACAGGGCCCTACTTAAATCCAATAACATCCTAGATCAGGAGAATCATACCACACACCATTGTCATCCAATGACATCTTGCAATAAATTAGTCCTTTGGGTTAGTTAATGTTTTATAAACTCCTTGAGATGGGATCATGCCATATACTTTTCTTAAAAAGAACTCCCCTCACTGCCTAAAATTGTGCTTGACTAGAACACATGACAGTCCCTCAGCAGCTGGTGGGAAGGGTAAAGGCATTGTTCCTGGCTTTGGAGTCACCAAGGCCTTCTCTTAGAGTTTGTCTTCATAAACAAGTGGGACTAGTGAATCAGCTCAGATGATGTAATGCCTTGGTAACAACTCAAAGTCTTAGTGGCTTACAATAATAAAGGTCTATTTTCCACTCCCATTATGGGTCCACTGCAGGTTGGCTGCAGTTCTGTAACACATGGTCTTTCATTCAAGAGTCAGGCTGATATTTCTCTGGGGCACTGCCATAGCAAAGGGGGGGGGACAGAAATAACGGCTCCTCAGGCTTTTGCTTGGGAGTGACATCACTTCTATCCATATTTAATTGGCCAAAGCCAGTCACTTGGTCAAGCCTGTCATCCATAGGGAAGAAGAGTGAATATGTGGAACAAGAGGATTCTGCTGGATGCAACTAAGAGCGCTAATACAAGGCAATAATAAGATGGCAGCAGAACCCCCAGCCTCTGTACTATCTCCAGTTCAAATCTAGGATGAACAAGAAAATGTCTCCTCTCAGGAAATCCCAGAATTAGCTCTCATTGGAACTAACGGATCTGGCTTGAGTTATCTCTAATCCTAAACAAATTCATTCAATACATATTTATTGAGCATTTACTATGTTCTGGGCACAATTTAAGGAGCTATGGGGGTTCAGCACCTAAGACATTTGACTGCTAACCAGAAGGTTGGTGGTTCAAACCCACCAGCTACTCCATGGAAGGAAGATGGGATAACCTACTTCCATAAAGATTTACTGCCTCAGAAACCTAATGGTGGTTGCTATGAGTTGGGATCAACTCAATGACAGTGGGTTGGTTTTTTTTTTTTTTTTTTTGGTTTTCGAGGTACAATTTGGGCTTTGTGGGATATAGTAGTAAAGAAACAAAATCCATGCCCTCATGAAATTTCATTCTAGTTGGAGACTGTGTGTGCAGACAATCAACTAAATAAGTAAGTAAATATCCAGAAACTTAGATGGTGATAAGTACTGTAGAGAAAAATATAGCAGGAAAAGGGGAAACTGAATTT
>NW_006923711.1:8461-9068 GCF_000298275.1 Orycteropus afer afer
CCCAGAGGAAGAGGCCAGGGAAAAGGGCAGCTGCAGTCTTCAGGCCAAGTCCAACTGGCCATTTCCAAAACAAAAACAAACAAACAAACAAAAAAACCAAACTCACTACCATCAAGTGGATCCCCCTCATAGGACCCCTCCTTGGGTTGCCGAGGCAGTATCTCTATGGGAGCAGGTTGCCTAGTCTTCCTTCCCAGGAGTGGCTGGTGATGAAGCCACCCACCTTCTGGCTAGCAGTCAAATACCTTAGGCACTAGGCCACCAGAGCTCCCAGAGAGCCCAAAATGGTTCTAAGTGGGTCTTCAAGCTTCAGGATAGTGAGCAATGGCGAAGATCCACCCAGAGGAATTAGCGAGGGCAAATGGCATTAACGGGAGACCATCCAGGGACTGCCTTTAAGGGAAGGCGAGCACAGACTTGGGACTATGGAACCTTCTGGAAGCACAGCAGCAGCTGCAGGGGCCACACCCTACACGTGCTGGGGTGAACGCTCTGCTGGCACCGTCCTGAAATCCTCAGTCACTTAAGAACACGAGTTTGCCTCTACATTTTGCACTGGGCCCCTCAAATAGCTTCATCCATCCACAGCCCTAATGGAGGCTTGGCC
>NW_006923711.1:9528-11183 GCF_000298275.1 Orycteropus afer afer
GAGGCAGTATCACTATGGAAGTAGATTGTCCCATCTTCCTTTCAAGGAGTGGCTGGTGGATTTGAACTGCCAGCCTTCTGGTTAGCAGTCAAGTGCCTTAGGCACAATTATGGCAAAGGAGCTCTGGTGGCATACTGCTTAACGTATTGGGCTACTAACCAGTGGGTCAGCGATAGGAACCCACCCACTGTTCTGAGGGAGAAAGATGTGATGATCTGCTTCTGTAAAGATTTATAGCCTTGGAAATCCTATAGGACAGTTCGACTCTGTTAAACAGCGTCGCTATGAGTCAAAATAGGAGCTCTGCTGGTGTAGTGCCTAAGACACTTGACTACCAACCAGAAGGCTGGCAGTTCAAACCCACCAACCACTTCTCGGCAGGAAGGTTGGGCAATCTATTTTCGTAGTGATACCGCCTCTGAAACCCAAGCAGGGGTCACTATGAGTTGGGTCCGACTTGACGGCACATAACAACAACAATATGAGATGAAATTGACTTGATGGCAGTGTGTTTGGTTTGGTTTTGGAATTATTCAAAAAAGATTGACTGCTAACTGAATGACTGGAAATTTGAATCATCGTTCTCTCACAGAGCACCACGTGGGTTCAAACTGCTGACCTTTTATGATTAGCAGAAGAGTGCTTTAACCACTGTGCCATCAGGGCTCCTTTCATAAAGGTTGCAACCTAGAAAACACCACAGGACAGGTCTACTCTGTCCCAAAGGATTGCTATGAGTCAGAATTGATTGTAAGCCACACAACAACAATAATTGTGTCAGGCACTGTTGTAAACATTTTGCATATACTATCCCATATAATTCTCAAAATAACTCTGTGAGGTTGGAATTATGATCACCATTTTTACAGATGAGAAAATTGATGCACACAAATGTTAAGTAACTTGCCCAAGGTCATACAGCTGGAAAGAAGTGGTAGGGTGTCGATTTGTGCACAGTGGGGTTGAGAACCTGTGCACTTTGGAGCTATGCTGTCTCTCATAATTTACTCAACGGCTCCTCTAATCTTGGTCTTTCAGATTGTTTCTAATCTTCTGTTATTATAGGGAATATGACAATGTACATCTTTATGGGTAACTGTCCCCCCTCTCAAATTTAGCATATTACTGAGTGGTAACATGGTATGAACATGATGCTAAGTTGCTTCCTAAGTGGAGAATCTATGTCATTTTCATAGAATTCAAGAATTATTAGTGCTTACTGGCAGTAAATTGCCCAAGGTCACCCCCAAGAAGATGATGGCACAGAAAGGATTAAGACCTGGGACTTCTGATCCTAGTTTCTACTTCCCTCCATGGCTTTCCTTACATTTAAAGACTGAATAAAACCAGTATCTTCCTTTGCTAAACCAACCTCAGATGGCATTAGTATTCTCCTTGAGACTTCCTTGTTGAGGAAAATAGAAATTGTTGCAAAGAACATCCTTGTGTCAACATCTTTGTGTTCACCCCTGACTTCTTTAGGACACATTCCAGAGATGGGACTTAATAGGTCAGGATTATGAACATTTTAGCACCCCTGAGATCTCCTGCCCAAGTGCCTTCTAGAAAAATCTTACCTAGCAACAGATGAAAGTATGTCTTGTCACTGCACCTTTGCTGAGACTGTACCATAAATCATTAAATCTTTTTTTTTT
>NW_006923711.1:14768-18021 GCF_000298275.1 Orycteropus afer afer
TGGCTTTGGTGGTTGGGGCATAAATTTGAATAACAGTCATATTAACAGGCCTTCTTTGTAGGCATATGGATATTATCCTATCACTGACAGCATTGTACTTCAGGACAGATCTTGAAACATCCTCTGTGATGATGAATGCCACGCCATTCCATTTCAAACTGTCATTCCCGGCATAGTAGATCATATGGTTGTCTAATTCAAAATGGCCAAAACCAGTCCATTTATGCTCACTAATGCCGAGGATATCAATCTTTATGCGTTCCATTTCTGTCAATGCTTAATGCTTAATGAAAATAACAGGACACTTTTTTGATTGTGAAATATAGTAGCAGTTTTATAGATCCTATGTTTATGGTTTTCCATTCATTCTTACTCTGAATTGCCTGCTCTTTACATGCCATTCCCTAAAGGTCCTGATAGTCACTTAATTCTACATATCTGAAGTGTAAGTCCACATTCATTTGTCTAGGAGCAGCGTCTGGAAATTGAAGTATGATTACATAAGCAGTGGGGTATGTAATGGGTGTGATCTAACTGGGTAAACATGGGAATCCAACTCCCAGACCCACCCTTGTGCTAATGCTCTATGACCCATATATGTGATTCCTGTTTAATCTTCTGCTGAGATGACCAATGCTGTCCTAAAAGTGTCAAATGTGTGATTTTCTTAGAGCTTCACTAAATTGATACTTATAGCAAAATGTTCTTTTTAAAAACAAGCAACAATTCTGCTCTAATATTTAAATTGCTTCTATGCAGAAAAAAACTAAAATCACTATATTAAAAACCTTCAATGCATCAGGTATGACTTATTATCAATATGAAGACTTTCCTTTTTATAACTCAAGTAAAATTAAACAAATGGCTGGTGTTAATGTTTTATTTCTCTTTTCCCTACCTTTTAAAAATAAAATCTGTTCTTAATGAATAGATGTTAATGCACTGCATGTCTGAAGTTTTACTGGGTGTTTGGTGCTACATAATAATGATCAGACACAGTGTCTGTCCTCAGGAATTTTCTAGTTTATGGGAGGATACAAGACAAACATAACTAGCATGAACGTTATCCAGATAAAGATAATAATTAGATGAGTGTTTCTTAAGAGGCATGGGAGATGGAAGGGCTGGTACTAATGAGTTAATTGATAAGATGCAATTAATGAAGAAAAGATTCTTGGAAGAGTGAACCTCCAATTCTGTTTTAATCAAAGAAGGGCTGTACTTGTAAGTACTTAGTGCAAGGTTAGGCATACAATATACAAGCTTCACAAAGACTTTTGGTTGATTTAAAGAAAGGGTTGGCAAACTTTGGTCCAGGGGCCAAAGTTGGCCCACTGTCTTGTTTTTGTAAATAAAGTTTTAGTGAAACACAGTCATGCCCATTTGTTTACATATTGTCTTTGGTGTCTTTTCTCCTACAACAAACAGGAGAGTTGAGTAGTTGTAACAAAGACTGTATGGACTGAAAAGCCTAAAATACTTACTCTCTGAGCCTATACAGAGTTTTTTGACTCGTGTCTTAAAGGATGATCTGTGGCCATGTACTTGGGGAAAAACTGCACATAATGGGATAGTGATAGGAAAGAAAATCCTATCCTGGTCATAGGAAAGAAAATCCTTGGATGAATGAGCAGCAAAAGGGCACACTTTACTGGAAATGAAAGTGCAGCTAGAATTTAAAGAAAAATGAGAGATGATAGAATGAACAAGCTTAGCAAGCAGTAGACCAATGGTTGTAAAGAACATTGAAAATATCACTACTCACCATCTATATGTTCTATAATATTTTATTAGTAAGTCAACAACAACAACAAGTCATATCTATAAGTATATTTTAAATGAAGTATTTCTCTTTTGGCATGTATAGCATTGGTGTGGAACAATACAGAAATCTACACATCAGGTAACTTTTGACGCCTAAATTCAGTTTGCTCAAAGAATCAAAACCCTCAGCTGAAGACTGGTGTCTATGCACCAAAAGTCAATTAAATCACTCTGGCAGAAACTATATCACACACCCTAACTCAAATTAAATTTTAGTTTGTATCTAAACTCGTTTTCCCATAGAGAAGAACATAAAATAGCAACTGGGCATTGCATACACGATTCTGACCAAACCAGATGTAACAAGGAGACTGATGTATTCATGAATATAGCAACCTTATTTCCTTGGCTGTTTGCTGGATACATTACCAGCATCTGCTCCTACATTTATTATGGATTTCTGAGGCTTTACCAAAAAGATGCAATTCATGAAGGAAAGATTCTTAGAGAAGTAAACCTTGAATTCTTTTGAATCAAAGAAGAGTTGTACTTCTCGTATGACGATGTATGAAGTTTTTTGTTCTAACAAGGCTCGTGTCCTCTCCCATTCACCATCTCTGGCTCCTTTGTACCCTTTGTGTGGTCTGTGGTCCTGGCTCTCACTCCATTCTGCCCTGATTGTAACTTTTTGTTGACTGTCCTGTATCACCCAGAGGCACCTCAGAAGACAGGCCTGGCCTTGCTTCTGGAAGATCACGGAGTGAAAACCCCGTGGGGCAGCTCTGCTCTGCACTCAGGGCGCTGCCAGGAGTCGGAATCAACTTGACAGGCAACTGACAACAAAATCACCCACTTTGTTATAAGCTCCTTGAGGGTAAGGGCTGTATCTGGAACCTCCCAAAGTCAGTAGAACAGAGTAGATGCTCATCAAACGTATACAAAAATATTGTATAGTTTTTGCTCATGTGAAATGATATCTTGACATTAATGTGATTTTATACAAACATTTGTATAAGGACTAGGAGCAGCAGTAAGTCATTCATGGACTCCTCTACCTAGGAAAAGGAGGAGGATCTGTGACTAAGGGCTATTCCATTTAAAGTCTCTACCCTTGATTTGTATCTGTGCTGTTTATATTGGACAGAAAAGGGGTGCATTAGGAATGCGACAAAGATATTTTAGTAAGGAGTTAGCACTCAGAACACCTGCTACCTAAAGAAGTTCCATGGCTGACCAGTTAAGAAATGAAAACTCTCTCACTCTTAGTCTTTGTGGAATTCATGCAGCCAACTTTTGCTTATAATATTTTTGGCCCTTATTTGATGCCTCAATTTGTGATTTTTTTTTTTTTACATTGTAGTATATAGGTATAAGTGTTGACATGCTTAACCAGCTGTGATGTGTTTTCTTTGCAGGAGTCAAACCCCAGAGAAATATCTGCTATTTGTCATCTATTTGCAATGACTCAGGTTAGTTCTTGTGTATATTA
>NW_006923711.1:19118-21044 GCF_000298275.1 Orycteropus afer afer
ATTTTATTAAGGGAAAAAAAAACTTATTGGATATTTATTGTGTAACTCTTTTCTTCCTCTTTCCTCTCTCTTCTACCCATCTCTTTACTGAGTTCCCCATAATTTCATTATTTTTCTGCCTCATCTGTGTTTTTAGCTGGTGACCGGTGTCTAGTTCAGTGTTGTGTCTACACAACATTTGATAACTGTGTGAAAAATGAACATTCAGTAAAAAACAAAAAGTAAAAACCTAACTGGTCATCTTGAATAACAGATGCCAGAAAGCTGGTTGGAGTAATGTTTTCCCCAATTAACTGATTGAATTGATCATTTGTTTTCATGTCTGGTGAAAACATACTCATCAGGGGACCAACTAACTCTTCTGGTTCCAGAAATTCCACCATACCCTGCCAGCAACTAGAAACCTTCATTTCTTGCAGGTTCCAGTCTGGGCTCATTAAGGGAATTGGAGGCTAGTAAAGAAACTGGGAGCTCAGGTAGAGTGGTGCCTAAGGCACTTGACTGCTAACCAGAAGGCTGGTGGTTCAAATCCACCAGTCTCAAATTTCTTCTTGAATTTTTTTTTTTTTTTTAGCATTTTTTAGAGGTGAGAAAATGTTTCAATATCACGAAGAAAGCAATGCTACCCAGGTAGGTTTTAAATCTTTTTCCTATTGCAAGCCTAAAAAGTGAATACATGTATATGTAAACATTTGTTCATGGTTCCTGTTATTTATGATATTTGCTATATTTACTTTTATGGTCACAAATAAATATGAGTTAGTATTTTCAGAATCCCTGCTATTTCATTCATAATAATTATAGTATTTTTTAAAAAATTGCATTAAATTTTCACTAATTTTGCTGCTGAATAAGAATCTTAATAAGATGTGATTCTATTACCAGTTAAACTTTAAAATAATATTAGAAACTTCTAGCAGTGAGAATTATAATGTATTGACTCCAAGGATCGTCTTCTATAGTTGATCCCGTTCACCCCATAACCTAGATCGGGTCAGAGGATCCCAGCCAAACGAGGGTTATTCTTGCAGAATGGAACACTGCCCAGTGCTGCAGCAGCCTCACAGTCATTGCTGCGCTCGAGCCCAGAGTTACAGCCCCTGTCAGTGCATCTTGTTGAGGACCTTCCTCCTACTCACTGCCCCTCTACTTTTCCAAGCATGAGTCCTTCTCCAGGGGCTGGTCCATCCTGAGAACCTGACCATTACAAGAGATGGAATCTCGCCATCCTCCCCTCTAAGAAACATTCTGGCTGTACTTCTTCCAAGACTGATGTGTTTGTCCTTCTGGAAGTCCATGGTGTATTCAAGATTCTTCAGCAACACCGTAATTCAAATGCATCAGTTCTTCAGCCTTCCTTATCCATTGTCCAGCTTTTGCATGCATATGAGGTTGCTGAAAATACCATGTCTTGGGCCTGGTGCACCTTAGTCCTCAAAGTGACATCTCTGCTTTTTAACACTGTAGGGAGGTCTTTTGCAGCAGATTTGGCCAGAGCAATACATCATTTGACATTTTCACTGTTGCTTCTATGGGTGCTGATTGTGGATCCAAGTAAAATGAAATCCTTGACAACTTCAATCTTTTCTGTTTGATCATGATGTTGGGTATTGATCCAGTTGTGAGGATTTTTGTTTTCTTTATGTTGAGGTGTAATTCATACTAGAGGCTGTAGTCTTTGATCATCATCTGCAAGGGTTTCAAGTCCTCTTCACTTTCAGCAAGCAAGGTTGTGTCCCCTGCCTATGGCATGTTGTTAATGAGTCTTCCTCCAATCCTGATGTCTGTATGGACCCAGGCATAGTAGTAGATACCAAAATCTGTTCCAATGAGGAACTTACAACCCAGTTAGAAAAACCTATTTCATCCATGTATGAAAACATACATAACAATGTCAGGCAATACATTATTGCCAAATGATAAAAA
>NW_006923711.1:21929-22615 GCF_000298275.1 Orycteropus afer afer
AGGAAGCACATTCATTTTACTCTCAACAGTTTATGGACATTTGATTTTATGGTCCCAATTTACTAAGTGCTTTTCTGTGTGCCAGCTGTAGTCCTAAGGGCTTTATACTGTATCTTCCTCTTGATCTTCAAAGCCACCCTATGAGATAGGTGCTATTATTATCCCCATTTTACAAATGAGAACTGTTGAAGTTCAAGAGCTAAACAAATATGCTGAAGAACACACCCTTTGCAAATGGTGGAACTGACACTTGAACTCAATTTGGTCTGACTTCAATAGTTAAGTTCTTACTAAAGAAATTGCTGTGAGAATACCAAGACTAGGGGAAGGCAAATAGGAGGGAGGAGCTGAGCCCACCCTTAAAGGAAAGATAGGGTTCAGATGATGTTGTTAGGTGCCCTGAGTCGCCTCCGACTCACAGCAACCCTGTGTGCAACAGAGCAAAACACTGCCTGGTCCTGCACCATCTGCACAATCCTTGCTTTGCTTAAGTCCATCGTTGCAGCCACTGTGTCAGTCCGTCTCATTGAGGGTCTTCCCACTTTTTTGACCCTCTACTTTGCCAAGCATGATACCCTGCTGCAAGGAATGGTCCCTTCTGGCAACATGAACAAGGTTCAGATAGGCCAGGAGAAAAGGCATACTGGGTAAATGCATGGAGACTAGCCAAGGGCTTGCAGAAATTA
>NW_006923712.1:0-1413 GCF_000298275.1 Orycteropus afer afer
CAATGTTGAATAGAAGTGGTGATAGCGGGCATCCTTGTCTGGTTCCTGTTCTCAAGAGGAATGGTTTCAATCTTTCTCCATTGAGAATAATGTTGGCTGTTAGTTTTGCATAGATGCCCTTTATTATGTTGAGGAAATGTCCCTTCTATTCCTATTTTGCTGAGAGTTTTGATCAGGAATCGGTGTTGTATTTTATCAAATGCCTTTTCTGCTTCAATTGATATGATCATGTGCTTCTTCTCCTTTGTTTTATTTACGTGGTGGATGACGTTGACTGTGTTTCTAATGTGGAGCCATCTTTGCATGCCTGATATGAACCCCCACTTGGGCATAATGAATGATTTTCTTGACATGTTGTAGGAGTCCATTGGTTAGGATTTTGTTGAGGATTTCTGCGTCTATATTCATGAGGGAAATTGGTCTGTAGTTTTCCTTTTGAGTAATGTCTTTGCCTGGTTTTGGTATCAAGGTTATGCTTGCTTCATAAAATGAGTTAGTGAGGATTCCATCCTTTTCTATGTTTTGGAATAGTTTGAGTAGGATTGTTATCAGTTCTTCTCTGAATGTTGTGTGGAATTCTCCAGTGAAACCGTCTGGGCCAGGACATTTTTTAGTTGGTAGTTTTTTGATGACCTGTTCAATTTCCTCTTTTGTGATGGGCCTGTTCAACATTTCCACATCAGCCTGTGTTAGTTTAGGTAAATGGTGTGATTCTAGTAAAATGTCCATTTATTCCAGATTTTCAAATTTGTTGGAGTACAGTTCTTCATAGTATCTTGATATTATCCTTTTTATTTCAATTGGTTCTGTTGTGATGTTCTCTCCCTCTTTACCTTTGTTAAATTTGCCAGTGGTTTCTCAATTTTATTAATTCTTTCAAAAAATCAACTTCTGGTCCTGTTGATTTTATCTATTGCCCTTCTATTTTCTGTTTCATTGATTTCTACTCGAATCTTGATTATTTCCTTTCTTCTGGTGACTGAGGGATTTTCTTGCTGTTCTTTTTCTAATAGTAGATGTTGGTTTAAAGTGTTGATTTTGGCTCTTTCTTCTTTTTTGATATATGCATGTATTGGTTTAAATTGGCCTCTAATCACTGCTTGTGCTGTGTCACATAGATTTTGGTATGTTGTGTTTTCATTCTCATTTGATTCAAGGCATTTTTTAATTTCTATTTTTTATTTCTAGTCTTACCCAGTCTTTCCCTAGGAAGGTACTGTTCAGTTTCCATGTGTTTACTCTTTTTTTGTTGATCTTCCTATTGTTGATTTCTAATTTGATAGCATTATTATCTGAGAAGATGCTTTGCAGTGTTTCAGTATTTTTAAATTTATTAAGGCTTGCTTTATGGCCTAACATATGGTCTATCATGAAAAATGTTCCATGTGCACTGGAGAAGAATGTATATTGTGT
>NW_006923712.1:2698-4028 GCF_000298275.1 Orycteropus afer afer
CTTTTAAAGTCTGAATTATGTATTTTGGGGCCCTTTCATTGGGTCCATAGATATTTATTATGGTTATATCTTCATGATCAGTTGATTCTTTAATCATTATATAATGTCCTTCCTTGTCTCGTATGGTGGTTTTTGTCTTAAAGTCAATTTGATCGGAAATTAATATTGCCACTCCTGCTCTCTAACAGTTGCCATTTGCTTGATATGTCTTTTTCCAACCTTTACTTTTTAGTCTATTTTTGTTTTTATCTCAAGGTGTGTCTCTTGTAGGCAGCATATTGATGGGTTTTGTTTTCTTATCCAATCTTCAACTCTCCATCCCTTGAGTGGTGCATTTAATCCATTAACATTCAGTGTGATTATTGACAAGTATGATTTTGTTGTTGTCATTTTGGTTTGTGTTTTTTCATGATGTCCCTAGTTTGTTTGTTCCATATTATTTTCTGTGCTGAGCTCATTATGTTTATGAATAGTGTTATCATTTCTTTGTTGCTGTTGATTTAGTATTTGCTGAGTATTTGTGTTTGTCCTCTTTTTTATTGTGATATGAAGGTTTATCATTATTCTTTGAGGTTACCCTATGATTTATAAATTTCCCCTTGAGTTTAGAACAGTCCATTCTGTCTTGGCTACTCTCTTAACTTCTTCGCCATTTAGAATTTCTGTAACTACACAGTTTTTTCCCTCTTTTTCTTTGCAGTTGTCCTCATTTGGCAATTGATGTCTCTGGTTCCCTGTTTACAGTCTTGTAATCTCATTTTGCTTTGGCTGTGTCCATAGCTGTGGTTTCTGGGATGTGTGGTTGGTTGTTATTTGCTGTTTTTGGTTTTCTGATCAAAGGACTCCCTTTCACGTCTCTTGTAAGGTTGGTCTGGTTTGAACAAATTCCCTTAGTTTCTATTTATCTGGAAATCTCCTGATTTTACCATCATATTTGAGGGACAATTTTGCCGGGTATAAAATTCTTGGTTGAAAATTTTTTTTATTTCAGGGTTTTATATATACTATCCCATTGTCTTCACACTTGCATGGTTTCTTCTGAGAAATCAGAGCTTATTCTTACTGGCTGACCTTTGTATGTAACTTTTTGTTTTCCGTGTGCTGCTCTCAGTATTCTGTCTTTGTCCTTGGTTTTGGTGAGTTTGATGATGATATGTCTCGGTGATTTTCTTTTGAGGTCTTTCCTTTTTGGGGTTTGTTGGACTTCCTGAATGGATATGTTCTCCTCTTTCATCATACCAGGGAAGTTCTCCTCCAGCAAATCTTGGGCAATTTTCTCTGTGTTTTTTTTCTCTTGCTGTTCTGGAATTCCAATGATATGTAGATTATT
>NW_006923712.1:5668-6207 GCF_000298275.1 Orycteropus afer afer
CTCTCTTGTTGGTTATTTTATCATTGTCCCATTGGTGGAGAAAGAGGTGCTGGCTCATGCTCAGTAAGTGAAGTTGCAGGAGGTGTGAGTGGAGTTGTATCTTATGAGGACTGTTGCTGTCTCCCAGTCAGTTAGGCAAAAATTACAATTGAGGAGTTCCGGCAACTTGGCGGACTAGGCAGAAGGACTACACAGACCCTCTTCAACAAAGAAAAGTGAAACCTATTAACACAGACACAGAAGATAATCTTGGACCCCTGAGCCTTGACGGGAAGGATACAAAAGTGGAGTAAACTCCAACTAGCAGAAGAATTTGTGTGAAAATTCCAAATAAGGAGATACATGGAGCTGTGGTCTGGCAGTGACCTGAGTGACCCTAAGGGCACAGATGGCTGGAGATTCCCGGGTGGTGGTAGGACCTACGAATTAACCTAAAAATCCTCCTGCTAGCCAGGAACTGCACAGAGGACTTTGCATGGTGGCTGGGGAACAAACGGAGAAGGTAAAGAGAAAGGTGGGCTGAGCTGTGGACTTTTGCC
>NW_006923712.1:8638-9334 GCF_000298275.1 Orycteropus afer afer
CAGCAACAAAGGAAATGATAACATGAGTACATTATGCTGAGTAAAATAAGTCATCACAAAAGGACAAATATTGTATTAGTCCGTTATTGTAAAAGTTAAGGAAAGCTTTATCTATTGAAGGAAATTTTCTTTGTTGTTTAGCAAGGGTGGGACGGGAGGGAAGGGAACGCTGTTAGATAGATAGAGAGAAATATTTATTTGGGTGAAGAGAAGGGCAATTTACCAAATGTGTGTGACCAATGTGGCAGCATTGAGGATGAGAAAGACATAGTGAGGTACATGGGCAGTACAGACAACAAATATGAACCCTTTTGCATATACAGTACTGAGTTGTAAGTGAATGCAAACATGGGTATATGGATAGATAGGTGGACAAGTTAAATGATTAGGTATGTCTATGAATGGGGAGTGTATCCAAGATCATATATAGGGTTGGCAGACATTGGTCCTATAAATTTATGCGAATGATCAGAATTCCCAGGTGTATAGTAGAGCTGACAATGGGCAAGGCTGTGGTCACTGTTTGGTCACAGCCAGCTACCCAGAGGGACTGAGTAGTTGAACCTGCGGGCTTGGGACTATAGTCACAGGGAACATCAAGCTCAATTGGCATAACATACTATACAAAACATTGTTCCACCTCCTACTTTGGTGAGTAGTGACTGGGATCTTTAAAGCTAGCAAGCTGCCATCTAG
>NW_006923712.1:10415-12357 GCF_000298275.1 Orycteropus afer afer
AAATAAATAAAATTACAATTGAATAACTATCGAAAAACCTATAAGCACATGGACAACAAACGCACCCTGAAATCACACAGGACCAGTAACCTAAAAGAAGAAAAAGGGGTGGGGGGAGAAGAAATAAACAGATAAATCTCCAATTTCTGGAGATAGGTCACTGGGAGTAAAAAGCTAGAGAAAGAGAATAATGAGTAAAGAAAACAAACAAAGAAACAAACCAACAATAGAAGAGAAAATAAAAGCAAAAATGGAATAAAACCAAAGAAAACAACAACAACAACAAAAACCAACACGGGACTGGGTTATCCACGAGAGAAAGAATTACAAAAAAAAAAAAAGAAGGTGTAGACTAGGACCTTTTCAGTCTTGTAGTGCACTTCTGGAGAGTTGTTGGGGTTACTGGAAAGCAGAACCTCTTCTTAAGTCCCTGGAATCTGGTAGAGCGCTGTCTTTTTACATTGTCACTAGCTGCTGGTTACGTGTTGATTTTTTTTTTCTTGGTTTTATGGTTTAATATTTTGAAAAGGTGAAGGTGGTGTGTTTTTTTTCATTCAAGTGTGTTGGGTCGCTCTGCTGTTTTCTTTGTGATGGTAGAATCCCTGTGTGTAGTGTGGATATGTGTTTCTGTTTGTTGTAAAGAGGGTTTAGAGTTCGAAGTGGGAGGTTTTATGTTAATTGGCTGAATGTTTTCTTCTATTGAGTGAGTGAAAATATTGGCAGAGAAGGTGGGAGGGGAAGAAGGAAACCTTGGTTTAGCTAGGGTTGGTTTCTAGGGCTTTGAGCAGGCTATTTTTGATGATGTATTTATTTGCAAGACTGCAGCTCAACCTCAGTAAAGATTCTTACTGTTAGAGCGTTGCAAATTTCTGCCAATTTCAGGCACACTCAAAGATCCTGCCTCTGCGGCCCCACAGCGCCAAAGAGCGGCTCCAAGGCAAAAGTCCTGGGAGTGCAGTTTCTTCCCTCTTCCTCTTCTGTCTGCCCGTGGTGGTGACGTATTCTCGCCAGACCACTAATGGCCAGCTGTGGAGTTTGTCTGTAATACTGCCCAGTTGTGGCGCCAAAGATGCATGCAGTTTCAGCTGTGTTAGCGTTGGGGGAGTACCTGCTAGTGCTAGTTCCTGCTAATTATCCTACTCTGTGACCCGCTGAGAGGGGAGGGAGCTACCCTTCTTGTCACAACAGTAAGTTTTCCTCCAAATCTCAGCGGAGGTGTCTGTGTCTGCCGCCAGCACCCAGAAGACCCAAATTACCTCCAAAAAGTCAAGATCAGCTTCTGGAGGCAGGTTTCTGCTGCTGCCCACCGGGATATTAGAGTGGTCGCTGGTAAGTTGTTATAAGGCATCCTCCCTCTTGGCTCGGGGATCTCAGGCAGGTGCCCTAGCCTGGCACACAGTGACTGCTCCAGAAGAGTTTCCAGTGCTTCTCTCGGGTGCCCATCCATCCTCCTCCATTATCTCTTTCCTAAATAATCTTCCTGTGCCTTTCCTGTAATTCTGCTCTTCCATTTTTGATGTAATCTGAATCTGTGAGCTGCTCAGAGCACTGAAATTCTTAATTCAAACTGTTGTGGCTAGTTTTCCAAGACCTTAGATGCCAGAGGGATAAAGCGTGCTGCTCACTGGCTCGACTCCATCTTGAACTCTCTTTACCATGGATTTTACTCTGTAGGAAGTTGTGTGTGTGTGTGTGATTTGAGTGAAAGTTTACAGAGCACATTCATTTTCCATACAGCAGTTCACAACACTTTGCCTCATGACATTGACTGCAATTTCCTAAAATGCAACAGCTCTCCTCCCATTTCTTCACCTTAGTTACTTCTTCCCTTTGTCCTTCCTTCCATGCTCTCCTGCCCCCCGAGCTGTCTCCCTGTGCATACACAGCCCAACTATTTGCCCATAATTGATCTCTCCAAGGAATGTATTTACCTAATGTAAAT
>NW_006923712.1:12582-13579 GCF_000298275.1 Orycteropus afer afer
ATAGTCTCAGGGCTTCCACCAGGCTCTATCAGACCAGCAAACCTGGTCCCTTTGTTTTTTTTTTTTAATAATTTTGAGTTTTTTTCCACATTGTTCTCCCACTCTATGCAGGATTTCCTACATAGATCCTTCTCTGAGTGTCTGACAGTAGTAGCCAGGTACCATCTAATTCTTCTGGTATTATAGTCATACAGACTGAGAATCACATGGTATACCAGTCCCTTAGAGTATTTGTTTCCATGTGTCTTTGGTTTTCTTCATTCTCTTTGCTCTGGATGTGGAGTGACCCATTGATGCATCTAGATGGCTGCTTGCAAGCTTTTAAGATCCCAGTCGCTACTCACAAATGTAGGATGTGGAACAATGTTTTTGTGTAGTTTGTTATGCCAATTGAGCTTGATGCCCACTGCGACTATGTTCCTGAGTGCACAGGTACAACTACTCCCTCCCTCCAGGTAGCTGGCTGTGGCCAAGAAGTGACTACAATATTGACCCTTGTCAGCTCTACTATATACCTAGGGATTCTTACAGAGCATACAAATACACTTGTAGAAACACTGTCTTACAGCCTTATCCATGGTCATGGGCACACTCCCCCCTGCATAGACATACCTAATCGTTCTGCCTGTCCACCCATCTATCTACCCGTATATCAATGTTTGCCATCACTGACAACAGAGTACTGTATGTGCAAAAGAGTTCATCTTTGTTGCCTGTACCTCCCATGAGTTGCTCTATGTCTTCTTTTTCCTCAGTGCCACCATGATGATCACTTACATTTGGTACATTGCCCTTCCCTTCATGTGGGAAGTTTTTAAATTACTAATTTGATCTCTTTACTTGTTAGAGGCCTTCACAGAGTATCTATTTCTTTTTTACTTACCTTTGGTCATTTGTCTTTCTAAGAATTTTTCCATTTCATCTATCTAATTTTTTGGCAGACAGTATTTCATAGTATTCTTTATAATCTTTTTGTTTATGTAAAATAGTAATGTCA
>NW_006923712.1:14466-20262 GCF_000298275.1 Orycteropus afer afer
CCAATTCTAGACACGAAGGGAAACCTGGGGCCATAGTCTTGAGTGTTCCACCAGACTCTATCTGACCAGTAATTCTGGTCATTTTTGTGTTCTTGAATTTTGTTCCACGTTTTTCCTCCCATGCTATCCAGTATCTCCAGTTTTCATCCCTTTCTGAGTGGTTGGCATTGGTAGCCAGGCGCCATCAAGTTCTACTGGTCTCAGAGTCCAACATGTCCTTGGACTAATTGTTTCCCAATGCTTTTGATTTTCTTCACTCTTCTTTGCTTCAGAAGAGAGGAGACAAGTAGTTGTATCTTAGATGGCCATCTGAAAGCTTTTAAGACCCCAGTCATTACTTTCCAAAGTAGGTTGTGAAAGAAGATTTTTATGTACGATGTTGTGCCAATTGAGCTTGGTGTCCCCCGAGACAATGGTCCTGAGTCAGCAGACCCAGTGATTCTCCCTCTCAAGGTGTTTGGTTGTCTCTGAGAGGTTACTCCAACACTGTCTTTTGTTGCTTCTGTAATGTGTGTGGCTAATTTTGTAGCACAAGTGCATATGTAAAGATTGTCTTCAGCTAAATCTATCCTTGATTTAGGATATATTCCTATTCTCTGTCTCCCACCTGATCTTCTCATTTGTCTATGCATTTGTTTGTAGCCTGGTGTTTGGTGTTAATGGTAATGCAGTATTGGGCATGTACTATTATTTCCCTCTGTTTCCTATATCTTATGTGCACATTTCAGTGTCCTTCCTTTGCCCAATGTCATCATGCTGGTCACAGACTCTTTCCATACTGTCACTCCCCTCACCCAAATCAGCATGTGACCTCCAACTAGTCCGAAATTTTCCCTCACCTTCCTACCCATCCCCAGTAACCTACAAAGTGAGTTTCCTTCCCTAAGTAAACCCTTCCTTGACTTTTTACAATAATGGGCTCATACAGTATTTTTCCTTCTGTGATTGACTTACTGCACTCAGCATAATGTCCTCCAAATTCATCCATGTTGTGAAATGATTTGTGTATTCTTCATTATTCTTCAATGTTGCATAGTATTCCATTGTATGAATGTACCATAGTCTGGTTATCCATTCATCTGTTGATGGGCATTTAGGTTGTTTCCATCTCTTTGCTGTAGTGAATTGTGCTGCAATGAATATGGGTATGCATATGTCTGTTCATGTCCTGTCTCTCACCTCTTTAGGATATATTCCTAATAATGGAATTGCTGGATCAAATGGTATTTCTATTTTCAGTTTTTAAAGGAACACCATACCATTTTCCATAATAGTTGTACCATTTTGCATCCTACCAGCTGCGTATAAGAGTTATAATTGCTCTCCAACCTCGCAAACATTTATTTTCTGTCTTATTGAACCTTAGTTCACCTTTAGTGAAGTGTCTGTTCATATCCCTTGCCCATTTTTGAATTGGATTATTTGTCTTTTTGGTGTTGAGGTGCTGAAGTTTTCCATAAACTTTGGAAATAAGTCCTTTGTCAGATATGTCATAGCCAAGTATTTTTTTTCCCAATGTGTAGGTTCTCTTTTTAGCCTTTTAGAGAAATCTTTTGATTCACATAAGAATTTAATTTTTAAAAGGTCCCAGTCCTCTAGCTTCTCTTCCACTGCCTGTGCATTTTGGGTTATGCTTGATAGTCTATTTATGCTATATGTTGGGACCACTAGATTTGCTAGATTATCTTTGATGCGCTTTATAGTTTTGGGTTTTACATTTAAGTCTTTGATCCAACTTCAGGTTTTTTTTTGTGTGTATGGGGAGTGATATGGGTCTTGTTTCATTTTTCTGCAAGTAGATATCTAATTTTTCCAGCATCATTTGATAAATAGGCTCTCTCTCTCACCCATTTAATGCATTTTGGTCCTGGTGGCATAGTGGAAAAGGCACTTGACTGCTAACTGGAAGGTCAGTGGTTTAAACCCACCAGCTGCTCCATGGAAGGAAGATGGGGAGATCCACTTCCATAAAGATTTACACCCTCAGAAACTCAATGGGGGTCGCTATGAGTCAGAAACAACTTGATGCCAGTGATTTGTTTTTTGGGGAAGGGGTTTGTTCCTTTGTCAAAGAACAGTTGTTCACAGATGGATGGGTCTGTTTCTGGGTTTTCGACTCTGTTCCATTGGTCTGTTTATCATTGTAACAATACCATGCTATTTTAACTACTGTGACAGTGTACTAAGTTTTGAGATCCGGGAGTACAAGACCTTCTCATTTATTTTTCTTCTTCAGCAGTGCTTTGCTTATCCAAAGTCTCATTCATTTCCATATGAAATTTATAATTGTTCCATATCCTTAAAAAATGTTGATGGTATCTGGATCAAGATTGCATTGAATGTGTAGATTGCTTTGGGTAGTATTGACATTTTCACAATATTCAGTCTTCCTATCCATGAATACGGAAGGAAGGAAGCATTCTACTTCTATAGTGATACTGCCTCGGAAACCCAAGGAGGGGTCGCTATGAGTTGGGTCTGACTCAATGGCACATAACAACAATAACAACATCCATGAATAAGGCAGGTTATTCCATTTATGTAGATCTCTTGTAGTTTCTTGTAGTAGTGTTTTGTAATTTTCTTTGTATAGGTCTTTTGTGTCTCTGGTAAAATTTATTCCTAGATGTTTTATCTTGTTGGTAGCTATTTTAAATGGTACTGTTTTCTTTATTTCCTTTTGAGAGGTCTCTTTGTTGATGTAGAGGAATCCAACTGACTTTTGTATGTTGACCTTGTATCCCGCTACTTTCTTGAACCTTTCTATTTGTTCCAGTAATCTTTTCCCTTAGTCTCTTGGGTTTTCTAGGAGCTCTGGTAGCATAGTGCCTAAAGTACTTGACTGCTAACCAGGAGGCTGGTGGTTCAACCCCACCAGCCACTCCTCAGAAGGAAGATGGGACAATCTACTTCCATAGTGATACTGCCTTGGAAACTCAAGGAGGGGTCGCTTTGAGTCTGGTCTGACTCGACAGCACATAACAACAACAACAACAACTTGGGTTTTCTATGTAACGGATCATGTCATCTGCAAATTGATATAGTTTTACTTCCTCTTTGTCAATTCTGATCCCTTTTATTTCTCTTTCTTGCTTTATTGCCCTGGGTAAGACTTCCAATACAATGTTAAATAGAAGTAGTGATAGAGGACATGCTTGTCAGGTTCCCATTCGTAAGGGGAATGCTTTGAATTTTTCTCCATTAACAATAATGTTGGCTGTCGGCTTTAGGTATATGCCCTTTATTATTTTGAGGAATTTCCCTTCGATGCCTCTTGTACTGAGAGTTCTTAACAAGAACAGGTGTTGGATTTTATCAAATGCCTTTTCTGTGCCAATTGACATAATCATATGGTTCTTTTGTTTTGTTTTGTTTATGTGGTGCATTACATTGATTATTTTTCTGATGTTGAACCATCCTTGCGTACCAGGTATGAACCCACTTGGTCAGGATGTATTGTTTTTTTGCTGTTGTTGGATTCTGTTGGCTAGGATGTTGTTGAAGATTTTTGTGTCTATATTCATGAATGATATTGGTCTATAGTTTTCCTTTTTAGTGGTGTCTTTCCTTGTTTTGGTGTCAGTGTTATGATTGCTTTATAGAATGAATTTAGGAGTATTCCATCTTTTTCTATGTTCTGGAAAAGTTTGAGTACGATAGGTGTCAACTCTTCCCTAAATGTTTTGTAGAATTCTACAGTGTAGCCAGCTGGATCAGGACTTTTTTTTGTTGGAAGTTTTATTTTATGACCTGCTCATTTTCTTCTTTTGTTATAGGTCTGTTCAAATATTCAATCTCTGACGGGGATAGTTTAGTTAGGTCCTGTGTTTCTAGAAACTTGTCCATCTCGTCTTGGTTCGCAACTCTGTTGGCGTAGTTCTTCATAATATTCTGTCAGTGTCTTTTTCACTTCAGTTGGTTCTGTTGTACTGTCAACCTTTTCGTTTATTATTTGTGTTATTTGCTTCTTCTGTTCTGTTTCCTTTGTGAGATTTGCCAGTGGTTTGTCAATTTGGATCATCTTTTTAAGAACCAGCTTCTTGTTTGTTGATTTTCTCTTTTTTTGCTATGTGTGTGTTCCCTTTTATTTATTTCTGCTCTGATCTTTATTATTTCCTTACTTCTGGATACTGTAGGTTTTTTTTGTTGTTCTTTTTCTAATTGTTAGAGTTGTTGAGTGAGAGTGTTGATTTTGTTTCTTACCCCTTTTTTTGATGTGTGCATTTATTGCTATAAATTGACCTCTGAGTGATGCTTTCACTGTATCCCATAGGTTTTCATAAGATAGATCTTCATTCTTGCTTGTTTCTAGGATTTTTTTTTTATTTCACACTTTATTTCTTCTGTTACCCAGCAGTATTGAGCAGTGTATTGTTCAGTTTACACATATTTGATATTTATTCCCTTGATCTTCCTATTATTGATTTTTAACTTTATAGCACTGTGATCCAAGAAGATCTTTTGTAGTATTTCAATGTTTTTTTTATTTGTTGAGGCTTATTTTGTGTCCTAACATATGGTCTATTTTAGAAAATGATCCATGTGCACTGGAGAAGAATGTGAATTGTATTTTTGCAGGTTGGCAATGCAATGCAATGCAACACACTGCCGTTGAGTCGGATCCCACTCACAGTGACCGCTCCTTGGGTTTCTGAGGGGGTATAACTACAGAAGTAGATTGCCCAGCCTTCCTTCTGAGGAGCAGCTGGTGGATTTGAACCACCAGCCTTCTGGTTAGCACTGAAATGCCTTGTATATGTCTATGAGGTCAAGTGGGTTGATTGTGTTCTTGAGTTTGTATATTTGTTGAGTTTTTTTTTCTAGTTGTTCTGTCCCTCTTTGAAAGTGGTGTGTTAAAGTCTCATACTATTATTGTAGAGTTGTCTGTATTTTCTTTCAATTCAGTTAATATTTGCTTTTCATATTTTGGAGCACTTTTTTGAGTGCATAGATGGTAATTATGGTGATGTCTTCTTGGTCAATTGATCCTTTTAGCATCATATAATTTCCTTCTTCGTCTCTTATGCTATCTTTCACCTTGAAATTTATTTTAATAGAAATTAATATTATCACTCCTGCTCTTTTTTGGCTGCCGTTAGCTTGTTAAATTTTTTTCCCACCCCTTAATTTTTAATTTGTTTTTATCTTTGTGTCTAATGTGGGTCTCTTGTAGGCAGCATATTGATGGGTCTTCTTCTCCATTCTGCCACTCTTTTTCTCTTGACTGGTGCATTTAGTACATTCAAATTGAGTGTAAATAGTGATTGGTATGGATTTATTACTGTCATTCTATTGTGTATTTTACTGTGTTGTTGGTCATTTCCTTGTTCTAAATATTTTTCTGTACTGAGCTCATTTTGTTATCAAGTGTTTCTACTCTTTTCTTCATTATTGTTGGTTTTGTGCTTACTAAACCCATGTGTTTTTCTTCTTTCTGGGTTTTGCTTAGGGGGATTGTTAGTTTTCTTTGTGGTTATCCTGAAGTAAATTCTTATCTTCTTAACTTTAGGTCAGTTCTATAAAGACATTGTCTAGTCTTCCTCTCCATTGGAAGTTTTGTAATTAAAACTGTTATTCCCTCTATTTGCTTTGTGGGGAGCTCTGGTGGCATAGTGCCTAAGGCATTTGACTGCTTATCAAAAGGCTGGCAGTTCAAACCCACAAGCCGCTCCTCAGAAGGAAGACTGGGAAATGTACTTCTATAGAGATATCACCTCAGAAACCCAAGCAGGGGTCGCTGTGAGTCATATTTGACTTGACAGCAAGTTTGGTTAGTTTGGTTTATTTTTTTTTTTT
>NW_006923712.1:21392-22244 GCF_000298275.1 Orycteropus afer afer
TCTTTCAAAATTGTTCTAGGGTTTTCTCTGTGTTTCCCTTGATCTGTCTCTCAATTTATTGAAGATACCTAAATATAATTCTTTTGAATTCCTTATCAGGGAGTTCCAATGCTGCGTCTTCCTCAGGGATGTGTTTTGGGCCTGTATCCTGGTCCCTTGTTTCTCCTGCTTTATCTTGCTTCTTTATGTGGACTGTGATGCTCTGTTGTCTCCAAGGGATTGTGAGGTTTTTGTGTTTATATTTAATTGGTGATTGTATGTTGGCGTGACTTGCCCACGATTTTTGTTTGTATGTTATCTATGCAAGCAGAGTACTGTGCTGTACTCCTGTATTCACTAGTTGACAGCACTTATACACACATCACCTGTCTCCTTTCTTATTGTCAGCCTCTCGTATGTCCCTGCCAACCTTGGCAAACAGAGCCTATTCTTAGGTCCCTGGAATCAGAGTGAGAATGCTATCACTTTAAAATCCAAAATGGCTGCATCCTCAGTCACTTTAAATATCCAAAATGGCCACCGTTTGTGAACAATCAAAATGGCTGCACCCTCTGACAGCTGGAAGTCCACAGCTCAGGTTGTCTCCCTCCTTGCTGTTTCCCTTCCTAGTCATAGGCCACCAGCGCAGTCATCCCTGCAGCCCGTGGTGACAGGGCTGATCTTTAGGTCAATTCTCAGGTCCCAACTCCACTTGGAAATATTCAGGCTGTTGGTCCCATCAGAATAGCTGACAATCCGCCGCTCTGATCATCTCTGTACTCACTGTTTTCGTTCAGGTTTTTCCACTAGTTGGTGCCTAATCCACTTCTGTATAGTTCCTTTCAAAGCTCAGGGATCCAGGATTATCTTCTG
>NW_006923712.1:23536-24150 GCF_000298275.1 Orycteropus afer afer
GAAGCAATCTGACAGAAGGGACATTTTTCTCTCTGAAGAGCCTTGGGGACCACGGGGAGACTGATGAATGGTGTGAAGTGCTTCTTAATACAGACAAATGGAAAGACTCAACCTGCTTGTTGGATTTCTCAAAATACCAGCCGGGCTGGGGGTACTGGGAGCTGCAGGCAGCAGGCAAGTAAGACGCCTGAGGGATGGGGGTTCTAACTGGGGTGAACGGGGATCACCCTGTTGTTTCTGTGGGCTTTTACCCTGTGTGAGGCGCGGGGACCCTCTGACACCCTCTGAGCCTCAGTTTCCCCATTTATACGACAGGGAAGATGATACCCTCTCACTGAGCCACACTCTTGTCAGAGAGTGTGCCCTGGGTGGGTATGCGGTGGCGTCCCCGTGGGGCCCGTGCAGGCCAGCAGTCATGAGCGATCTGCCAGGACTGTGGGTGCTCACCCAGCTGATGACCGCCTTGGCCCCTGGCAGGCGGACCCCTCCTTGCCTGAGTGGCCACCTCACCTGTGTGAGTCTCACCTGAGGGGGCTGGACCCGGCTGCCTCCTGGGCCTCGGGGCAGGGCTCCCTGGGCAGGTTCAGCTGCAGGACATAGAGCACCTGGCAGAG
>NW_006923713.1:0-6019 GCF_000298275.1 Orycteropus afer afer
TAACTATGGGGACGAAGTGGGAGGGGAGCTGTTGTATTGTGGTAAACTGTGGTCAATGACATATGACGAAGTATATATGAACTTCTGTATGGAAAGTGAATTTGCTCTGTATATCTTCACCCAAATCACAATTTAAAAAAAGAAAAAGAAAAAGAATTATATATAAATAAATAAATAGTGTTCCTTCAAATCTTGTCCTAACCTGTATGGACGATGTTGGCCCATTAGCATAACAAAGAACTCTGGTTGCAAGTGGTATTACATCCATAGGATTAGGGGTTAGGATTCCAAACCTATTTTTTTGGGGGGAAACAAGTTAATTCATAACATTCCATGTTTTGGTCACCCAAAATTCATGTCTTTCCCACATGCAAAACACTTTCACCCTGTCATATCATCCCAAAATTCTGAATCCCTTCCAGCATCAACTCTAAATCCCAAATCTCATCTTCTGGGTCATCTAAATCAACTATGGGTGAACTCTGGGTGTGCTTCACCCTGAAACAAAATTTCTTTCTTCTGTGCAGCTGTGACACATATTACCATTATCTGACTTCAATGCCTAAGGTGGAGCAAACACAGGGTATACAATTCCATTAGAAATGGGACATACGATCAAGAACCAACAGTATTATAGGAAGAAGTCCAAGTTGCAGTGAAGATACTGATAAAAAACAAGGCTCCAGGAATTGGTGGAATACCTGTTGAGATGTTTGAACAAAGGGATGCAGCACTGGAGGCACTCTCTCATTTATATGAAGAAATCTGGAAGACAGCTACCTGGCCAACCGACTGGAAGTGATGCATACTAGTGCCCTTTCCAAAGAAAGGGGATCCAACAGAATTCAGAAAACAGGAAACAAAATCAAGACTATCACATACTAGTAAAATTTTGGTGGATAATTAGAAAATTATTCAAATTAGGATAATTTGAAAACTGTTGCATCAGTATAGTGATGGAGAACTTCCAGCAATTCAAGCTGGTTTCAGAGAAGGATATGAAATGGGAGACATCATAGCTAATGTTAGATGGATCTTGTCTAAAAGCAAAGAATACCACAAATATGTTTACTTGCATTTTATTGACTATGCAAAGGCAGTTGATTGTGTGGATCATAACAAATTATAGATAACATTGCGAAGAATGGAAATTTCATAACACTTACTTATGTTCATAAGTAACTGGAACTGGAACATAGACCAATGGGCAGTCTTTCCAACAAAACAAATGGATAGTGCATGATTAAAAATCAGTAATAGTGTACATCAAGGCTGTGTCCTTTCTCCATACTTATCCAATCTGTATGCCAAGCAAATAGTCAAATAGTCCCAGAAGCTGGACTGTATGGAGAAAATCATGGAATCAGGATTGGGGGGGGGGGACTCATTAACACCCTGTGATATGCCAATGACACAACCTGACTTGCTGAAAGTGAAGATTGCTTGAAGCACTTACTGGTGAGTGTCAACAACCACATATGGATTACACCTCAACAAAGAGAAAACAAAAACTGCATGACTGGAGCAATAAGCAACATCATGATGAATGGAGAAAAGACCGAAGTTGTCAATGATTTTATTTTATGTGAATCCACAATGAAAGCTTCTGGAAGCAGCCATTAAAAAATCAAAGGACATATTGCACTGGGCAAATCTGTTGTAAAAGAATTCTTTAAAGTGTAAAGAGCAAAGATGTCACTTTGAGCATCAAGGTGTGCGTGACCCAAGCCATGGTCCTTCCAATGAACTCACAGGCATGTGAGAGCAGAACAGTGAACACGGAAGACCAAGATGAAATGATGCATTTGAATTGTGCTGGAAAAGCATATTGAATATACCAGGCACTTCCAGAATACTGAGCACATCTGTCTTGGAAGAAACACACCTGAAATGCTCCTTAGAAGGTCAAATGGCCTGCCATCCTCTCTCAGACTTTGGCTACGTTATCAGGAGGGAGCAGCCCCTGGAAGGGACATCATGCTCGGTGACGGAGCGGATCAGGGGAAAGAGGATGACGGATTGACACACTGGCTACAGCTATGGGCTCAAACACAGCAAGGACTGTGAGGACGGCCAAGGACCGGTGAGGGTTCCTGCTGTGGGTCACAGGACTGCTATGAGTCGAAACCAACAGGACAATACCTACTGGGAACAACATCCTGGCTGGGATCCCGGAGGAGAAAAAAGATGAGTGTCACAAGTGGAGGTGCGTGAATAAAATCTGAACTTATTTAATAGTAAAGTCCAGTTTTGGTTTCTTATTTCTGTCACATGTACCTTGATAATGTAAGATGCTAACATTAGTTGGAACTGGGGGAGAGTTAAGGAGCCCTGATGGGACAGTACTGAGTTAAGTGGCTGCCAACTGAAATGTTGTGATTTTGCCATAAATTTGTTTCCTCAAATCAGAAATGCATGAGTCCAGCCTGATACATCTTTCACGTTAATACTGCAACGTGGATGAAGACTTAACGCAGAACAACGTGCTTTCTAAGGACCCTACACGTCCATTATATATTTTCCCAGAAACAAACTGTGTATTTCATGTGGGCTTCCCACCCGCATTCCGCTGACCCTCCTTCCTGTGTAGATCCCCGTGCTCCTGCAGCTCATTATCCTAATGTCTGACTGAGAATACTGCCCATGCACTGCTCTGTCCAAGGCCTGGTGTGCTGCGCACGGTTATGCACATATTATGTATGGTTAATATTAGCAACCCTGCAGAGTTCAAGATTTGACAAACTTGCAAACTAACCAGTGAGCCTGCAAAGACTGCGTGGATGCAGGGAGAGAACATGCAACTCCCGGGCCGGAGAGAAGAACATTGTTAGTGGTGGCAGCAGGAGCTCAGTAAGTGCATTGATTCCTCCTGCCCCTCAAGCCTCCCATCTGCCCAGCCTCTGCCCGGTGCAAACATTTCCTTTATTTTCCGGGACTGAAGACTAATTTCCTCCACCCCAGAAGGAGAATCCATTTGTATCCTATGGGGTTGTTTCCTATACAAAGATCCTTGAAAAGCTAGAACAAAATCTGTCCGAGATCTGAAGAACCTTGCAAAACCCATGGATTCTCACTACTCATTCCATAACTGTCTTGGATCCTGATAAAATTTCTCAGGAGGACACCACGCCATCCACCACTCTGATTCATCTGAAACCAGGGGTGAGACCTAATGCACTCGATTTCCCTCCTGCACCATCGGATTAAGATGACTATCAACAAGACTCCCAGCAGTGAGATGGGGCTAGGTTGCCGCACTGACTTCAGCAATGTGCCCCAAGTCCCTGACTTCACCAGCCATTAAGACCCCACGTAGCCTAACTCTCCACTGAAACACATGGCACTGGCAGGAGTTGGTATTGACTTGGCAGCTGGTTTCTTTGGTTTTGTTCAATTCATAGTCAGAAATCCTGAGCACTTAACCAATAAACAATATGTTTTGAAAGAAATCTCCATGAAACACCACTGTCTTTGCAAGATTTAACATGGAGTCTTAAGCATTGTAGGCAGTGAATTAGAAATTGCTGAAAGAAAGCTACAGGCAATATCCTCTCCTTTGTTAACAAATTTTAAATCTGTCACCTACTTTCCATCTTCTCTTTCCTCAACATCTTCAGAAACCTGAAACCACCAACTGGCTTTTACCTTCATGACTTGGTTGAGACAATGCAGCCAACATCACCTATGACTTCTCTGGTTTCCAGCCAAGGGTCACAGCTTAGGTGTATATTACACTCATTTCCAACAACATGTGCTACTATGACCTCTGCGGAATGGATATTTCTACATAAATATCTGTAATTCTCTCCCCATGGCACAGTTCTACTCTCTGAAACATGGTATCACCATGAATCAACGTTGATTCCATTGCAATGTGTTTGGTTGGTCTGTTTTTCAAAATATGTTTAGTTAAGTGACACCCTGTTCAATTTTTCCACAGGCTATGAACATATTCATCTGGGATTATGGTTGTAAAGTGGTAGCAGCAATAGTTGAGTCAAAATCTAACTTCAGGGGGATCATGAAAACCACAGTCAGCCTAAGGCTGATCCTTATGAGGTGAAGGTCAGACAGACGCCCATCCTACATCATTTCCTCCCAACTCTGACACCAGCCATCCCTCCCACAGCACTGTCTGATTTCTCTGCTGGATTTGATAATCCTCTGCAATGGCCATAGAGAGCTCTGACCACACTTACAGTGAAGTGGTTTATTAAGGAAGTGGCAGGGTACAGCTTGGGATCAGGGTCAACTGGCCACAAGTTAGGATTAGGAATGGGAACCACGTAGGCAAAGTCTCCCATCTTCGGTGCACAACAGCTCTATCCAAACCTCGCGGCCACGCAGGCCTCCTCTCTCCCACTCAGGCCTCATCCTGGCCCCCTTGGAGAAGCTTCTCTAAGCCCCCTTTTAGGAGAGGCTCCTCTTGGCCCTGCCTTCTGTCACCACTTGCTCTGCTACTCGGCCCTTCTGGGCCTCTCCCTGTCTTCAGGGTTAGAGCCCTTGACCAGAGCTAAGGCTCTTTTAGGAGGGTCCTTGCTCTCCGTTCTCTGCTTCTCTTCTCTTCCTCCTTCCATCTGCTCCTCCTTCTGTTCTTTCTGTCTGAGAAAGTGCTGTGGCCTTAACTGCCATGTACACAACTCCTTCTCCATTTCCAGGCAAGGCCTCCTCCAGCAGGCCTGGAACCGCAATGTGTTGTTCCCTGGGGGGAAGCCACGGGCATTTCATCTGCACAGTAGACAACAGCCGCCTCATATGCATAGTCTATCGACCAATCCGTGCAAGATCCATACCGATCACAAGGCAGGATGCCCATCAGGGCCCAACAAGAAGTATCAAAGCCCAAGTTGTGTACAGTTAACCCAGAAAATGTGTATCAGCATGGACAAAAGTAACAAATCAAGGCTAAAATAACTCCTTAGGGCTTAGGGGAAAATCTCTCAAGCTGTGTTTCCAAAGAATCAGGGATAGAAAACCACAGAAAGGGACTCATTTCATCACAATGGTATTCAGCAAGATGCGGCAAAATTCTTTCTCTTCAGCCATGTTGACATTTCCCTTGGAATTTTTCCATCTGCACCTTGTGACCCAGGTTGTGAATTTAGTTTACATCTCTGCACTCTTGCTGAGGGGAAATGGGGAGGGTCCATGAATTAAATGGTCGTTTTGAGAATTGTGTGACATGAAAAAGATTACAGCGGAGAAATCTGTGTGGAGCCATTCACTGTACAGCACGCAGGTCACCGTGAATAGAATCAACTCAAAGGCCACAGGTTTTCGGTTTGGGTTTGTAACCTTGGGCTTCAGTGTGAGAGACCATTCTGTAAGCTTCTCTCTTGTCTCTATTGATCTTGTCCTATTTGGATTGAGTATTTCTTCAGAAATGAGCCACGGTGGTGGAAGCAGCTTATGATCACCTGCTAACCTAAAGGTTCATGGTTCTAACCCATACAGTGGCTCTGCTGCAGAAATGCCTGGAGATCTGCATCCATGAAGAATAAAACCAAGGACCTGAACTCCTCCCATGGCTTCCTGCCACACAAAACACAGGCATATGGGCTGGACATTGACATCGGCACATAAACTGCTTGGAGGGATCAATCATGAGAGAATAGAAGGGGTGTGTATGCACAGGGAGATAGCTTGGGGGCAGGAGTGTGTGGGAGGGCAGGACACAGGGAAGAGGTAACCATGGGGAGGAAGTGGGAGGGGAGCTGTTGCATTGTGGGAAACTGCAGTCAATGTCATAGACAAAGTGTATGTGAGGTACTGTATGGAAGATGAATTTGCTTTGTAAACTTTCACCCAAATCACAATAAAATTAAAAAAAAAAAATAAAAAATAATAAAAGATTAAAGCTAAGGGCACGCTGTGGAGCAGGCTGACCCTATAACGGAAATGTCACCATGAGTTAAGGGTAGAGCTGAGGACAGCTAACAACAACAACGTGTTGAGAATCAAGTCAATATGGGAATAGTCTATTTTCCTAGAAAATGTCCTTTTCCTCTGAGTTTCTTTG
>NW_006923713.1:6530-9956 GCF_000298275.1 Orycteropus afer afer
CTCTTGGGTGTTTTGACTGTCACACTGAGCCTCATCCTGGTAGGAAGAAGGACTTGGTGAGTATTTTCTATTTCAGGCTGAGAGACAGAGTCTGAAGACACAGAGGCAGACCAGGAGTCTGGTAAGTGATTAAGAAAAGATTTCTCGTGAGTGTGAACCCAGGTTAGTTCCAAACCCCTAGAAGGAGGAGGTCAGAGGCATGAGTTCAGCTTGAAGAGGGAGATGGGGGTCCTAGATCCTACTTCAATCACTGATGTTTCTTAAGGAAATTCAGCCTGATCTTTAGTAACAGTAATTATTGGGGTTTCATCCCAGTGATCATGAAACCTGATTTTTAAGGTCCTTTCATGTGTCTGTGGGGGCCACAAATCCTGTCAGCTTGTAACCCCAAACAAACTCTTTTGTTTTAATTCATAAAATGCTCAAGATTTCATGCCTTACACATTCCAGTTGGGACATGGATCTTACATTTGAAAATCTTTCACAAATCCTGCCTCATTACAGTAGCTTTCCGTGACTCATATTAGTTAATACATAGATAAGGTGTAATTTGAAATCAGCAATAACTCCATTGCTCCCACTCACTATTGTATCCATGTGTGTCCTGTCCCACAGTTTAGAGCATGGACTGAGAATGTTCACTAATTCCCGGGATGGGGCTTTGCACTGTTGTTCTTGGCACAAAGGAAAACACGCCCTTGCGGTGTCATGGTGACACCGAGCCCTTCCTGCCCTCACCAGCTTCTCTCGGGGCAGGTGTCTGTAGTACTCTCCTGCAGGCCCTGCGTCTACACGGAATAAGATGTCTGCAGCTCTCTGCTGGCCCCGCAGCTGACCCTGCACAGGTGGGGGTGGGGGATTTCTGGCTGGGGCTGTCCTCTCGGATGCAGCACTGTGACCAGTCAGGGCTCAGGACAGGGGGACTCGGACACAGCACACAGAGCAGACTAGACCCCAGGAGGCTTGGAGCCCTGGGTGGGATCTGTGGGTCGGGCAGTGGTGGGAACAGGCCCAGGCTTCCAGGCGGCCAGGCTGAGGAAGACATGCGGCTCCCTCTCCATGTAAGCCTCTGAGGCCAAAGGAGGGCTTGATCTCCTGACCTTTGACCCAGTGAGGATCAGGAAACCAATCCACTAAAGAAACTTGCTTGTTTTCATCTTCGACCAAACATTGCGCACCACACCAGTCCCCTTGCATCCCCTGGGGACTGAGAGCAGAGAGCAGACTAAACTCCAAGGAGGGATCGGAGGGGAGGGCCTGGGGAAGGAGAAAAAAATTCGGAAGCTTTCCTTGTTGTGGCTGTTGGTCCACAGAAGAAATCATTGCACAGAAATGCGAATGTGTTACAGGCAAACTAGGAAACAAAGTCCTGCCAATCTAAAATCAAATGACAGGGTGTATAAATGCATCTACATATACAGCTGGTTAATTTAAGAGCATACCCGATGGTCTTTGTAGGATCGCATAGTGGGTAAATGTGTGATGTCTGTTGTCAGCCCAGCCAGGCTCCGGTCCCCTCTCTGCACCGACCAGCGCGTGAGTTTAGACTCATCCTGTATCTTCTCTCTTCCTTACCCCTCCTCCACTTTCTCATGTCAGTAACAGTGTTTGCTGTCTTGTTGGTTTGTGAAGAATGAACAAGTTACAGATGGACGGTCTTCACAGCTGTTTCCTCCATTTTAAGTGCCCTTTGAAGTTTTTAATTCAACCCTTGGAAATCTCGTAACAAAAGAAGAAGAAAAAGAAACTTTCAATGTTTCTCACTGGCAATTAATGCTACATGGGCCACAGTGGATTTCAGTTGACAAAATTCATGTGGCCCGTGTCTCATCTTCCCAGGCAGGACCCTCTGGCTGAAGACAAGTATCAGTTCCTGGGAGCTGAGAGAATGTCCTCCGGGGAATTCGCAGTAGGAATGCTCTTCCTATCTCAGACTACAGTTGGGATCCTGGGGAACTTCTCTCTTCTTCACCATTATGTGTCCCTGCACTTCACTGGGGGCAGGTTAAGGCCCACAGACTTGATTGTCAGGCACCTGACTGTGGCCAACTCCTTGGTCATTCTCTCTAAAGGAATCCCCCAGACTCTGACAGCGTTTGGATGGAAAGACTTTCTGAATGATTTTGGATGCAAGCTTCTTTTCTTTGTTCACAGAGTGTCAAGGGGTGGGCAGCACCTGCCTCCTGAGTATGTTCCAGGCCATCACCATCAGCCCCAGTAACTCCAGGTGGGCGGAGCTGAAGCGGAAAGCTCCCAAGTACATTGGCCCCGCCACTATCCTCTGCTGGGTCCTGCACACGCTGGTGAATATCATAGTTCCTGTCTCTGTGACTGGCAATTGGGGCAATAAAACCCTCACAGAGAAAAAAGATTTTGGATACTGTTCTTCAGTAGTTCAAGACATAACCACACGCTTACTGTATGCAGTATTATTTTCCTTCCCTGATGTTGTGTGTTTGGGTCTCATGACGTGGGCCAGCGGCTGCATGGTTCTCATCCTGTACAGACACAAGCAGCGGGTCCGGCACATTCATAGGAACAGTATCTCTGCCAGATCCTCCCGAGTCCAGAGCTACCCAGAGCATCCTCGTCCTGGTGAGCACCTTCGTGGGGTTTTATACCCTCGCCTCCATTCTGTACGTTTGTGTGACTCTTCTCCACTCTGCAACTTGGTGGCTGGTGAATATCGCTGCACTGTCGGCTGCATCTTTCCCAACTGTCAGCCCCTTTGTTCTCCTGAGCCATGACTCCAGGGTCTCCAGGCTTTGCCATGTGTGTGCTGGAGACAAGACAATATTCTCTCATGTCATCAAAAATATATAAATTGTCTATTTCTGATCAAGTTCAGTTATTTTTTTATCTTCTTTTTTTTTTTTAAATTGTTATTTGGGTGAAGATTTACAGAACAAATTCACTTTCCATACAACAGTTTACATACACTTTGTTTCATGACATTGACCACAGTTTCCCACAATGCAACAACTCCACTGCCACTTCCTCCCCATAGGTACCTCTTCTCTGTGTTCATCCCTCCATACACTCCTGCCCCCTGAGCTGTCTCCCTTTGCATAAGCAGCCCTTCTCCCATGATTGTTCTCTCAAGGAGAGTATCTACTTGAGGTAAATGTTTAACTCATATGCCTGTCTTTTGTTTGCCTGAAAACCACAGGTGTGGGTTTAATTCCAGACCTGAAGGGCAGTTAGTGGCCATAATCTCAGTGGTTCCACCAGGCTCTATAGGACAAGCAAACCTGCCCCCCCCCCCACTTTCCACATTGTTCTCCCTCTCCATCAGGGATCTCCTACATAGATCCCCTTCCAAGTGGATGACAGTGGTAGCCGGGCACCATCTAGTTCTCCTGGTCTCATATTTGTATAGGCTGCAGATCAGATGGTGTACCAGTCACTAGGACTAATTGTTTCCAT
>NW_006923713.1:13592-18919 GCF_000298275.1 Orycteropus afer afer
AGAGGTGTATTAAAGTCTCCCACTATGACTGTGGAGTCATCTATTTGGCTTTTCAACTCTTTTAAAGTCTGATTTATGTATTTTGGGGCTCTTTCATTTAAATTCAGTTATTGATGTATTCTAATTAAGAGCTAGTACACTGCACATTGGTGAGTAAGACAGAGATTTTTTTCCAGTGGCACTGAGTGACTAATAAAAGCAATAGTCTATGTTTTCTCATGGAATTACCAATGTAAAGACTTACATAACTGCATCTTAATGTGTGTAGTGGAGAAGTTCAGAGTCCAGTTAATGATAAGACAGTTTGCTATGAAAGAATGCAAACATACTGGAAGTGTCTTGAAGGGTGTAACTTTTACTCTGAGATAATAGATTCCACCAATGCTTAACTGAGCATGGGATTATAAGGACATTCCATAAGAAAGGAATACATGTGGGATAGTCATTCTGAAATGCAGGGGGCAGATACAGTGGTCTGTATTCTCATATAAGTGCCCTGGGGTGAAGCTGTAGATAAAATTAGTTTTAGTTCTTGGTGGAATTGGAGACCAGGTTGTGAATATTGTGTAAATCCCAAGAGAAATGGGGGTCATGGGAAGTACAGAGATGGGGAATGGTGAGCAGTCTCTGGGTGGGGCAAACGGTGCACCACTGAACTGCTGAGCGTTTGGAAAGTCAATGCTTCCCACTGTGCACAGACACCTAGGAAGACTGGCCTGGTCATCTGCTCCTGAAAGATCACAGCCTTGGAAACTCTCTGGAGCACAGTTCTATTCTGATCCACATGGGTCGCCATGAGTTGGGACTGACTCCATGGCAACTAGCAACAGTGACATTTATTCTATATTGCTCTCCTTTTTCTGACATTCTGTATGGGCCTTTCATTTCTGTGTGTCTTCTTTCTTCTTAATGAGTATTGATTTGTAAGTGGAAATGTATTTACTTTAAAAATGAAGGTTGGTTTTGAAACACTGCTCATTGTCCTTTTCTGTTCTAATATGAAAAGAAGACAAAATCCTCCAATCAAACCTAGGCTTGCTGTCATCTCATCAGGATTAATCACAATTTTCTCTTGTTGATTTAACTTTTTAAGATGTTGTCTTCTTATTATTTTGTCCTAGATGGCCAATCCTATGATAAACAGTTTTAGGGCTAACAGGCCTCCTTGCCTCATCTCTGCCTGAAGGAGATATACTTCACAATTACTTCAGTGCAGGGTATTTGTGGAATGTTTCATGTACATAAAATATTTTTCTCCATTTGACATAGTCTGCGTGCATTAAGTTTTCGATGCCACACTTTGCTTTGATCACATTATTTTTCTCTTACAATCTGTTACGTTGATAACTTTTAACAGTTTGCGTAATATTAAAGCACCCATATGTTCCTGGAATGAATTTCCATATATTTTAAATTATTTTGCTTTATTCTTGTGTCAAAATTCCTAAGGTTGCCTGGTTTAGGTTAAATTAAGTTCCTCTAAACCTTGCCCTAACCTGTATGGATGATGTAGGCTCATTAGCATAACAAAGAACCTTGGTGGCAAGTTGTAGTAAAGCCACAGGAATAGGGATTATGATTCCACACCTATTTTGGGGGCACACAAGTTAATTAATAACATTCCATGTTTTGGCCACTCAAAATGCACGTCTTCCCCACATGCAAAACGCTTTCACCCTATCATATCATCCCAAAACTCTGAATCCTTTCCAGCATCAACTCTAAATCTCAAATCTCATCTTCTGAGTCATCTAAATCAAGTATGGGTGAACTCTGTGTATGTTTCACCCTCAGACAAAATTCCTTTCTATTTGTGGAGCTGTGACACATACTACAAGTTATCTGATTTCAAAGTCCAATGGTGGAGCAAACACAGGGTAAACTATTCCATCAGAAATGGGATAAATTGGAGGGAAAGGAGGGATGTCAGGTACCAAACAAACCTAAAGTCCAGCAAAAAAAAAAAAAAACAACCTACACTCCCCCCAGGTTAACATGCTCCTCTGTTCTCTGGAACCATCGACACATTGGTCCCACCATCCAGACTCTGGGGGGTTGGCCAGGTTCTCCAGATTCTGGATGGACACTCTGGCCCTTGGAAATCAGCCCTGCCTCTGAGGTGCAATAGGAAGAGATTGCTCCCTGGGCTTTGAGTGGCCCCATTCTCTTCGTCCATGTGAGCAACGAGCCCACCCCATTGACCCTGGATGACTGTTCTTCTGGCCACCAGAATGGCAACCCCTTCACATTCAGAGATAATGCATATCAAGCAGCATCCTACCAGAAGCTTCAGCAGAGTTTGTGAGACAGATTCAATGCCTCAGGAGATGATCACCACTCAGCTCAGGACTCTGACTACTTTCACCACACTAGTGCATATACAGGGGTGAAGAAGAGAGGAGGGCTTAGGGAGTTTCTAGATGAGAGTATCTGGACCCTGTGACCTCCACTGCCTGCTTCAACACAGGGGATGCTCTTTCACCTCAAACCAGGAAGCGGAGACATTAAGGATGAGGCAGACAGAGTTCAATATGCCTTCCCTGAGTTTTGGGAGTATGTATTCTGAATAGCTTACTCTCCCTGAGAAATCTAAAGGAAGACAGGCCAAATGTAGCCACTCCTGACTGCAGGGCAGGGGATCATCAGTGCCATCCCAGGATTTGCCAAGACAGGGAACATGTGACACTCTGCCACTGGACAGCAGTGCACCTGATTGGACAGATATGATGGCTGAGCATTGGGTCCTGTTACCTTGCCCACCTGGACAGGTTGACTGGTGTTGTGAACTGAACTGTATGTCCAAAAATATGTGCTAGAATCATCAGTGCAGTGAATGACTGAATATGTTCCTTTTAGCCATTCATGGTCTTGTAACTCCCACACAATTATTGGGTGAGACCATGGAAAAAAAGATGTAGGGAACCCTCATCTGTGGATTATTCAATTTTGCCATCCTGCTAGGCTTAAAAAGAGAGCCAATCTCAGGGCAGAGAAGGAGACCTCACCACCACCAAGAAAGAAGATCCAGGAGCAGAGTACATCTTCTGGACTTGAGCTCCGTGAGCTGAAAACGTCAACTCCTTGAGCTGAAAACCTCCTAGACCCAGGAGACAGAGACAGAGCTGTAATGCTGGAGACGGCCAGTACTGGCAGCAAACAGGGGCAAGCACAGTAGAAAAATGGTGGCAGCAGTACTGGGATCCAGGCAAGATGGCCTGGTTCGCTTCCTGGGCTGGAGAGTGACAGAGTTCCATTAAGTATGCCAATCCATAGAGGAAGAGAGCTGAGTGCCTTTGGGCAGGATGCTTACTGGTGGAGTGGGGTGCCTCCAGGCACTTATTGGCAGAGCTAAAGAGCACTGTACCCTTCGCTCTAGCAGGGCAGAAACCAGTCCCCGGTAGGACCAAAAGAGGAAGCCTGTCCAGAGGGGGCCCAGAGGAGCCCATTCTCAGAGGATCATTAGAAGGCTGTCCTTATGAACGCAAGATGAGCCTTCATGGCTGACAAGGGCTGAGAGAGCTGTCTTGAACTGAAGAAAGGAGACTTTGCCTATATGCATCCTGGTCCTGATCTCAAGTTGTGGCCTGATGATCCTGATGAGCCCTGAGAGTTGGCTATATATGTTGAGAGCATCTTTGCCTTCCTGAGAAATCTAAGGGATGAAAGACTGAATGTAACAGGGAAGAGGAAAGGCAGTATCTTCTGAGAATTTTCCAGGACAAAGATTGTGTGACACACTGCAACGGTACAGTTATAAACTGTAACTTTTGCAATAAATGCAGTAATTGTGAGTATGCTCCATGAGTTCTGTGTAGCTATTGCAATGAATTACCAAATCCAGCAGAGAGGGCTGTGGGAGGGAAGGGTGGGGTCAGAACCGGTCAAAGTCTTGGAGAGAAGAGGAATGTCTGCTCGCCACCTAATAAGAATGAGCCATGGGCTGATGATGTTGATCCTTTATTCCCTCCACTGTGAAGTTAGACAACATGAGACACCATCAATGAGGATATCATCCCATCTTCAGAGACTTTATCCCCAAATCCCAAGGCATTAGGGAAGAGAGTTTTCTTTGTTATACTAATGAGGCCATATAATGGTATAGTGTGTCCTAAACTTAATCACACTGTAAAAAGTTATAAAAAGAGCAACACAAACATACAGTAGGAGCCTTAATCCAACAAAGGCTAAGTACTGGACTGTTGTCTCAAAGGTTGGCAGTAGCCCCCACCAGCAGCTCCATGGGAGGAAGTCCTGATGGTCTGCCTCCATGAAGATGACAGCCAAGAAAACCCTATGAAACAGTTCTTCTCTGTCATATGGGGTCCTTATGAGTCAAAATCCAATCAAAGGCTTCTAACAGAAATAGCAACAACAATAGAGAATAGCACCACTGGTGGAACAAAGATTAAGTGATTTCCTGCTAAAGTAAAGGTGAGCAGATCAAACTCACCCAGCTCCTCTGAAGGAGAAAGACGTGGCGATCTCCTCTCCATAAAGATTATAGCATAGAAAGTTGATAGAGCAGTTCTCCATTCTGTTCCTGTCATCACTGGGAGTCAGAATTGACTACACAGAACCCAGCAACAAGAAAGAAGCAAAGGGGAACAGTCACAGACGTGGGAAAGACAGAACCACGCGGGGACCTGTAAGGAGCTGAGGAATGCCTAGGAGAATGCTAGAGAAGTTGAGACCAGGGTTTTGCTCCAAGTAGACAGTTAGAAAAAGCCTTCCTCCACAGCTGGTGTCCTGAATTTTCACTTGTAGCATAGTGCCCAAGGCATTTGATTGCTAACCAGAAGGCTAGCAGTTCAAACCCACCAGCCACTCCTCAAAAGAAAGCTTGCATGATCTACTTCCGTAGAGATACAATCTTGGAAACCCAAGCAGGGGTAACTATGAGTCGAAACTGACTCGACGGCAATAAGCTTGGTTTGGTTGGTTTAAACTATGAGAACATATATTTGTGTTTGTTAAAAAATTACTTTTGGTATTTCTGTTACAGCAGCAATAAAATCTACACAGTTGACCACAATTTTTTTTTTTCCTAGAAGCTCTGCCCATCATTTGCCTGTAAGCTGTCACACCCATGGCTCACCAGAGTAAGAAAGGCATCAGGAAGGAGATATCCGACCCCCACTGGCTTCACATGTGGGAAGGAGGATCAAGATGAATAGCCTAAAGCTGATTTCTATGAGGCAGAGGTCAGACGTGCCTCCACCCTCCAAATTTCTACCAATTCTGACACTAACTGTCCCTCCTGTGGATTCTCTACTTCTCTGCTGGGTTTGAGGATTCACTGGAATGGCTTCAGAGAACTCACATACAAT
>NW_006923713.1:19369-21490 GCF_000298275.1 Orycteropus afer afer
GGAACTACACAGAAGTGGAGCAGGCACCAACTAGTGAAAAAACCTGAGTGAAAACAGCGAGTACAGAGATGGTCAGAGCTGTGGACTGTCAGGTATTGTGCCGGGACCAACAGCTAGAATATTTCCAAGTGGTGTTGGGACCTGAGAATTGACCTAAAGTTGAGCCCTGGTCACCAAGGGCTGTAGGGATGATTGCACTGGTGGCCTATGACTAGGAAAGGAAACAGCAAGGAGGGAGACAGCCTATGCTGTTGACTTTCCACTGTCCAGAGGGTGCAGCCATTTTGATTGTTTACATGCAGCAGCCATTTTGGATATTTAAAGTGACCAAGTGTGCAGCCATTTTGAATGTTTACATGTGGCAGCCATTATGGATATTTAAAGTGACTGAGAGTGCAACCATTTTGAATGTTTACAAGCGGTGGCCATTTTGGATATTTAAAGTGACTGAGGGCACAGCCATTTTGAATCTTTACAAGTGACAACCATTTTGGATTTTAAAGTGATAGCATTCTCATTGAGATTCCAGGGACCTAAGAATAGGCTCTGTGTGCCAAGGTCGGCAGGGATATACAAGAGGATGACAACAGGAAAGGATACAGGTAGTGAGTGTAAAAGCGCTGTCAACTAGCAAATAGAGGAGCACAGCATTGTACCCTGCTTGAGTAGATAACACACAAACAAAACAAAGAAAATGAAAATTGTGGGCAAGTCACTCCAGCATACAATCACCAATTACGTAAATACAAAAATGTCACAATGCTTTAGAGACAACAGACTATCACAGTCCACAAAAGAAGCAAGATAAAGCAGGAGAAACAAGGGACCAGGATACAGACCCAAAACACATCTCTGATAAAGATGCAGCCTTAGAACTCCCTGATAGGAAATTCAAAACACATATGTTTATGTATCGTAAAAGGATTGAGACACATACCAAGGAAAATACAGAAAAAAACCTAGATGAATTTCAGAAGAAAATACAAGAACAAAATGACCAAATAAATGAAAAATTAGAAATGATTCTAAAACTACACAGGAATTCAGGAGATAAATTCTAAATGGTCAGAAATGGATAGCACACTGAAAGGGCAAAGGAGAATTGATGCAATGGAAGACAGAATTAATGAGATTGAAGACAAATACCTGAATATTCTTTGGAGAGGCATCAATCAGAAAAAAGATCAAAACAAATCAAAGAAAGCCTAAGGTTCATGTGGGATACCATCAAAAGGAATAACCTACATGTCACTGGAATTCTAGAACAGGAAGAGAAAAATAAAACCACTGAGAAAAGTGTCTAAGATTTGTTGGAAGAGAACTTCTCTGCTATGATGGAAGATGAGGATATATCCATTCAGGAAGTCCAATGAACACCAAAAAGGGCAGACCCCAAAAGAAAATCACCAAGGCATGTCATCATCAAACTCAACAAAACCAAAGACAAAGAAAGAATCATGAGAGTGGCATGGGGAAAATGAAAAGTTACCTACAAGGAGAAACCAATAAGACTCTGCTCAGATTTCTCAGCACAAACCATGCAGGCAAGAAGACAATGAGATCGTATATATAAAACCCTGAAACAGAAAAGTTTCCAACCTAGACATATGTACCCAGCAAAATTGTCCCTCAAATATGACGGTGAAATTAGGACATTTCCAGATAAGCAGAAATTAATGGAATTTGTTAAAACCACACCAACCTTACAAGAGATGCTAAAGGGAATCCTTTGGACAGAGAAGCAACGAGAGCCAACAACAATTGACCATTAACACACAAGATGATATAACCCAGAAACCAGCCCAGCTATGGAAGTATCCAAAGTAAATAAGCCTACAAGATTGTAAACCAGGAACCAGGACATCAGTTGATAAATGAGGACAACTACAAACCAAAAAGAGGGAAAAAACTGTGTTGTTACA
This sequence comes from Orycteropus afer afer, assembly GCF_000298275.1. Lineage (NCBI taxonomy): Eukaryota > Metazoa > Chordata > Mammalia > Tubulidentata > Orycteropodidae > Orycteropus > Orycteropus afer. The sequence continues at coordinate 21,292 of NW_006923713.1, forward strand.
GAACTCCTAGATGGTAGGGATATCAAGACATCTCCCAGATAGAATGGACTGTTCTAAACTTCGGAAGAAAACTATAAATCACAAGGTAAACTCAAAGAAAAATGATAAACCTTCATTATTTTTGATAATAAAAAAGAGGGCCAGCACAAATATTTTGCAAACACTAAAAAAATAGCAAGAGGAGGCGGGGCAAGATGGC
>NW_006923714.1:0-2150 GCF_000298275.1 Orycteropus afer afer
CTTCAAGGTTCAGGGGTCCAAGATTATCTTCTGTGTCTGTGTTAATTGGTTTCCCTTTTCTTTATTGAAGAGGGCCTGAGCAGTCCTTCTGCCTAGTCTGCCATCTTGCGGGAACTCCTGCTCTTTTTTTTTTATTGTAATTTGCTTTATATATCTTTCTCCAACCTTTCATTTTTGTCTGTTTTTTTCTTTGTCTCTAAAGTGTATCTCTTATTGACAACATATTATGGGTTATGTTTTCTTATCTGTTCTGTAAGTCTCTGTCTCCTGAGTGGTGCATTTAATCCATTTACATTCAGTGTAATTATTGACAAGTATTAATTTCTTGCTGTCATTTTTTATGGTTTTTCGTGGTGTTGCTGATTTCTTTGTTCCATACAATTTTCTGTGCTGAGTTCATTTTGTTTATGAATCATGTTTTCATTTCCTTCTTTGCTGTTGTTTTAGTATTTGATAAATATTTTTACTTGTCTTCTTTTTTACTATGATGTGAAGGTTTATCATTTTTCTTTTGGGTTACCCTGAGATCTACACTTTTTTTCCCCAGAGTTTAGAACAGTCCATTCTATTTTGCAACTCTCTTAACTTTCTCACCATTCATATGTTTTGTAACTGCACTGTTTTTTCCCTCTTTTTGTTTTGTAGTGGTCCTCATTTGTCAATTGATGTATCTGGTTCCCTTTTACAATCTTGAAAGCTTATTTGACTTTGGATACTTCCATAGCTGTGTTGGGTTTTGGGTTATGTCATCATGTGTGTTAAGGGTAAGTTGTTGTTTGCTGCTGTTGATTCTCTATCCAAAGCATTCATTTTAGTATCTCTTGGAAGGTTGATCTGGTTTTAACAAATTCCCTTAATTTCTGCTTACCTGGAAATGCCCTAATTTCACCATCATAATTGGGGGACAATTTTGCTGGATATATTATTCTTGGCTGAAAAATTTTCCCTTTCAGGGTTGTACATATAACATCTCATTGCCTTTGTGCCTACATGGTTTCTGCTGAGAAATCAGAGCTTATTCTTATTGGTTGTCCTTTGTGGGTAATTTTTTGTTTTTCCCATGCTGCTTTCAGGATTTTCTCTTTGTCTTTGGTTTTAGTGAGTTTGATCATGATATGTCTTGGTGATTTTCTTTTGGGGTCTATCCTGTTTGGGGTTCATTGGACTTCCTGTATGGATATATTCTCATCTTTCATCATATCAGGGAAATTATCTTTCAACAAATCTTGGACAATTTTCTCAGTGGTTTTGTTTTTCTCTTCCTGTTCTGGAACTCTGATTACATGTAAGTTATTCCCTTTGATGGTATCCCACATGAATCTTAGGATTTCTCCATTTTGTTTTGATCCTTTTTCTGAGTGATCTCTTTCCAAAAAAATAGTTAGGTAATTGTCTTCAATCTCATTAATTCTCTCTTCCATTGATTTGATTCTAACTCCTTTGCCCTTTCAATTTGTTATCTCTTCCTGAAAATGTAATATTAAACTTATGGATTTCTATTTGTAGATTTTGTATCATTTCTAATTTTTTCATTTATTTTGCCATTTTGTTCTTGTAATTTCCTAGGTTTTTGTCTGTGCATTCCTTAATTTTGTCAGTGATTTCCTTGATCTGTCTCTCAAACAATCAAAGGTACCTAAATATAATTATTTTGAATTCCTTATCAGGGAGCTCCTCAAGGATGTGTTGTGGATCTATATCTTGGTCCCTTGTTTCAGCTGCCTTATTTTTCTTCTTTGTGTGGACTTTTATGGTCTGTTGTCTCTGAGACATTGTGACATCATTGTATTTATATTTAATTGGTGATTGTATGTTGGGGTGATTTGCCCAAGATTTTCATTTTTTTGTTGTTGTTTTGTTAGAATGTATCTGAGTAAACAGGGTACTGTGTTCCTCTATTTGCTAGTTGGTAGCACTTATGCACTCACCACCTGTCTCGTGGTGGGTATGATAGAGAATGAGAGTAGCTGCACCAATCTCCATTAACTGTGAAGAGCAGTTAAGAGTGAGTCAGGCTCATATTGGCTGTTGTGTACCATAGACCAGTTGGTGCAGAAGCAAGTGGTGGCTTTCAATCAGTAGGTGGAACTTCAGGAGGTTTTGATATGGTTGGGTCATATGGGCACAGCTGCTGTCTCCCACTCAGATAG
>NW_006923714.1:3037-4590 GCF_000298275.1 Orycteropus afer afer
AACCATGCAGTATCCCCTTGTTCTGTTACAACAGTATCCTGATCTATGTAGTTTCCTCATGAGTACAATTAAGTGTTCTGGAATTCCCATTCTTCTCAATGTTATCCACAATTTGTTATGATACACACAATCAATTTTTTTTGCATAGTCAATAAAATGCAAGTAAGCATATTTATGGTATTTTTTGCTTTGAGGTATTTTTTGCTTTGAGCTAAGATCCATCTGACATCAGCAATGATATCCCTCGTTCCATGTCCTCTTCTGAACTCAGCTTGCATTTCTGGAAGTTTTCTGTCAATATACTGCTGTAACCATTTTTTATTATCTTCAATAAGATTTTACTTGCATGCAATATCAATGATATTGTTATATAATTTCCACATTCTATAGGATCACCTTTCTTTGGAATGGGTACAAATATGGATTTCTTCCAGTCAGTTGGCCAGGTAGATGTCTTCCAAATCTCTTTGTGTAACCAAGAGTGCCTCCAGTGGGAATTTCGTTTGTTGAAACATCTTAGTGGAGCCTTGTTCTTCACCAATTCCTTCAGTGTAGCTTCAACTTCTTCTTTCAATACCATTGGTTCTTGATCATATGCCACCTCCTGAAATGGATGAAGATCTACCAGTTCTTATTGTTTCCTGCATCATTCAATATTTTGCCCATAGAATCTTTCAATATAGCAACTCAAGGCTTAATGTTTTTCCTCAGTTCTTTCAGCTTGAGTAATGCTGAGTTTGTTCTCCCTTTTGGTTTTCTAACTCCAGGTCTTTGCACATTTCATTTATTAATTGTCTTTGTCTGCTCGAACTGCTCTTTGAAATCTGTTCAGCTCTTTTATCTTGTAATTTCTTCCATTTTCTTTAGCTACTCTTTGCTCAAGGGCAAGTTTCAGAGGCTCTTGTGACATCCATTTTGGTATTTTCTTCTTTTCTCATCTTTTTAATGATCTCTTGCTTTCTTCATGATGTTCTTGATGTCATCCCACAATTCTTCTGGGTTTTTGTCATTGGTGTTCAATGCATCAAATCTATTCTTTAGACGGTCTCTAAATTCAGGAGAGATATATTCAAGGTCATATTTTGACTCTTGTGGACTTGTTTGAATTGTCTTCAATTTCAAGTTGAACTTCCATATGAGCAATTGATGATCTATTCCACAATCAGCTCCTGACCTTGTTTTGCCTAAAGATATTAAGATTTTCCATCATCTCTTGCCACAGATGTAGTTAATCTGATTCCTGTGTACTCTAGCTGGTGAAGTCCATGTGTATATTGGCCATTTTTGTTGTTGAAAAAAAAGGTATTTCTAATGAGTAAGTCGTTGCTCTTGTAAAATTCTATCATGTGACTTCCAGTTTTATTTCTGTCACCAAGGCCAAATTTTCCAACTACCAGTGACTTTTCTTTTTTTCCAACTTTTGCATTCCAGTCATCAGTGATAATGAACACATTTTGATTGCTTATTTGATCAATTTCAGACTGCAGAACTTGATAACAATCTCCAATTTCCTCATTTTTGGCTTTGGTGGTTGGTGCATAAATTTGAATAAT
>NW_006923714.1:7281-8826 GCF_000298275.1 Orycteropus afer afer
TATATTGTTCCACCATTATTGCTATCCTTTTCCAAAATATTCCACCACTATTAGCATAAAGTCAAAGTCCTACAAACAAAAACTTCCTCTTCCCCCCTCCCTCCTACCCCTGGTAACCACTAATAATAACTAGTAATATCTCTATCTATATCTATATATGTTAACCTATCTAGCAATTTTTCCTCCCCTTCCTGATAACCAATTTCCTTTCATATATATACATTTATTTGACTTTTTACAATAATGAGATCATACAATTTTGTCCTCTGTGATTGACTTACTTCACTCAGCATAATGTTCATCCATGTTGTAAGATGTTTCACAGATTCTACATAATTTAGTGTTGCATAATACTCCAATCTGCATATGTACCACAGTCTGATTATCCATTCTTCTGTTGATGGGAATTCAGGTTCTTTCCATCTCTTTATTACTGTAATAATGCTGCAATGACTATTTGTGAGAATATATCTACTCATGTCCTGCCTCTCACTTCTTTCAGATATATACCTAGTAATGGGATTGCTGGATCAAATGGATTTCTGTTTCCAACTTTTTAAGGAATCACCAAACTGATCTCCACAGTGTTTGTATCATTTCACAGTCCTGCCAGCAGTGCATGAGAGTCCCAATCTCTCCACATCCTCACCACCGTTGGTTTTCTGTGTTGTTGAACTTTGCTATTAATACTGGGCTTATTATGATATCTCATTGTTGTTTCGATTTGCATCTCTCTAATGGCTAATGATTGCAAATAATTTTTCATGTTTGTTGGCTGCCTGAATATGTTCTTTGCTGGAGTGTCTCTTCATGTGTTCTGACCATTTTTTAACTGGATTTTTTTTTGTCTTTTTTATGTTGGGGTGTTGGAGATTTCTATAAACTTTAGAGATAAGTCCTTTGTCTGATATGCCATTGCTGATTTTTTTTTCCCATTCTGTAGATTCTCTTTTTACTCTTTTGGAGAAGTTTTTTGATGCACAGAATAATATAATTTTTATAAGGTCCCAATCATTTAGTTTATCTTCTGCTGATTGGGCATCTTGGCTTATGCTTGATACACTATTTATGCTATAAATCAAGGTCCCTAAGTCTGCCTCTATGTTTCCTTTGATGGGCTTTATAGTTTTAAGTGACACATTTAAGTCTTTGATCCATCTGGAATTAGTTATTGTGTATGGTGTGAAGTATGTATCTTGTTTCATTTTTCTGCAAATAGCTATCAAGTTTTGCCAAAAACAGCTGTTAAAGAGACTATCTCTTCCCCATTGGATGGATTTTGGCCCTTTGTCCAAGATCAGCTAAGCACAGGTGGATGGATGTATTTCTGGGTTTTCAATTCTTTTCTACTTGTTGATGTATCTGTCCTTGTACCAATATCAGGCTGTTTTGACTACTGTGGCTGTATTTTAGGATTTGGTATCTGGGAGTGTGAGACCTCCTACTTTGTTCTTCTTCAGGAGTGCTTTGCTTATCCATGGTTGCTTTGCTTTCCAAATAAAATTAGTGATTGGTTTATCCATGTTTTTTTTTTTTTTTTTTTTT
>NW_006923714.1:9651-10640 GCF_000298275.1 Orycteropus afer afer
ATTTCAGAAAAAAGATTATATTAAATAAGTTATTCAGAAGTGATGATAACATATCAAGCTTGAAAATATCTTTGTTCCTTCTTAAGATATAACCCATCTACAAAGAATTCTATGTTTGGGTCCTGTACAGGAAAGCATAATGAAGCAAGAAATGTTCTTGAGTTAAAATTAAACATTTTTTTTTCCTCTGTAAAAGGTTTCTGGATTAAGAGTTTGTTATGATATGACTTGAGCCCTTAGCCTTTGCTGGACCTGCTGTTCCCTTCCATTTAATGTATCGGATGTCAAAACACACCACATGAAAATCATTGTTCAAAAGTTATTCACATATTTATTATTATTATTCATTAGGGCACTGACAAAGCAAGGAAGGCCCTGGGCAAGAAGGTCCACCCGAACAATGCCCACTGACAAAAGGGCTCTCTGATGTCCAGAAGGAAAGAGACATAACCTGCTTGTAGGGATATATATTGGACAAGAACCCACCATTTTCATTTTTTAGTAATGTTTTGGAAGGACTAATTTCATATTATCTCTCCCAATGGGAACATGGTGGAAATCAAAGTCATAGTCTTTATAGAATTTTGGGTGTTGGTTAGTGAGTAACTTAAGCAGAGACACTGTGGTGTCTATGTTGACTCAAAAACTTCTGTATTCTTTATTTATCCCACATATGTAGATGAGGTAGCCCAAAAAATATTGAGTACTAAATAAAGTAAATCAGAAAATTGATGTAATTCTAAGAGGGACAAGAATTGGAGAGACAAGAGTGCAGGGTAATGAAGAGTAGTCACCATAATATGGTGTGCTGAGCTTTCAGTTGTCATGGAAAATACTTTGGGTCCACATCTAATGATGGTTCCTCATTGAGCAGAAAGAGAAGGCAGTGGAAAAATTATAAGGAATTAACACACACAATTGTGGTACTGAGAAGTCAAAAATCTGTAGGTAAACTTATAGATTGGAAACTCTAGTAGTCTTGTATCCAA
>NW_006923714.1:11599-12649 GCF_000298275.1 Orycteropus afer afer
TCACAAAATTAAGAAGCTGTCTAGTCCCAAGTTTCTGGGTCACATGTTAGGTTGAAAGCTTCTCTTGATTCACTCATAGCTGCAGGAGCTGATGAACCCAAGGTCAGCAGGTCAGACAGCAGGATTCTGGCTTATGGACTGTTGAATCCAAGAGAGGCAGGTAAGATGGCAGGCAGCTGTCTCACAGGCTGTGGAGGCAAAGAATCACAAGATCCTCATGCAGTATGACAGGCCACTGGCTCACGTTCCAAGAAACAGAGGCCAGATGATGATAGCTGGATGCAGGATCCATAGTGAACAAAAAGCTAGAGAGCTTTGCCAAAATACCCATATATATTTGATGCATGCCACACCCCCAAAGAGATCCCTTTCACCTGATTGGCTGTTCACATGATGAAGGAGATTATATCATTACATAACTGCCAAACTACATCATAACTGCCAAACCAGCTGGTCTCTATCTCCCAACCCCACAGCACTTTCCTACAGAATCAAAGCTTTTTTTTTCATACATAAAATCTCTAACAAGGATGGAGTACCCAGTATACAAGGTAAGCACAGGTTTACTTGTGCTTACTTACTAACTTATAGTGAACGATTTCAAATATTTTTCAACATATCAAAGGATTGAGGACCTTGGCTTCTATAGGTTGCCCTCAGGTCTCTACCATGTACATATTTCCATCAGAAGTTCACATCTTGCCAACTTGCTTCTTCAAAACCAGCAAGAGAGTCTCTTGCTCTAGTCATCCATAATAGAGTTCTCTTTATGTGGCATAATCATGATATCCCATAATCTTCAACATATAATTTAGAATCAAGAAAGTAATATTCCATATCCTTTATTACGTTCTTCCAATTAAAAAGAAGTCACAGATTCTGCTTGTGTTCGTTGAGAGAGGGTAATACAAAGAAGTGACTCATTTGGGTTCACCTTAGCATATGTCTGCCACAGTTAATGTGGTCTTGTTCAGATTTCATTCTCTTTATCTATTACTACTGCAAAACTTGCAGGTAGAATGTCTGGGAGATGTTTGCTTTATATGCCTC
>NW_006923714.1:12885-13901 GCF_000298275.1 Orycteropus afer afer
TGTAAAATATTAAAAATGTGATTATTTTAAAGTATATTCCAAATAAACTTTAAATATCTTTCCCTTCCCCCCCCATTTAATAGTAGATTTAAGTTAAGTATTCTGCTTGATGAGGCAATCTACTTCCGTAGTGATACTGCCTCGGAAACCCAAGGAGGGGTTGCTATGAGTCGGGTCCGACTGGATGGCATATAACAACAACAAATTCTGGTTGAAATTATTGTAATTTTTTACAGTGCAATACCAAGTACATATTCCAAACCAACCAAACCCACTGCAGTCAAGTCCATTCCGATTCATAGCCACCTCCATTGGGTTTCTGAAGCAGTAATTGTTTACGGAACCAGATTGCCCAGTTTTGCTTCTGCAGAGGGGCTGGTGGGTTTGAATCACCAAGCTTCTGGTTAGCAGTCAGATGCCTTTAGGTACAATGTTGCCAGAGCTCTTTTAAGTCAATATTAGAAGCTCAGTAAATATTTGCACTAGGTACACATTAGAAGCTCAGTAAATATTTAACTTGAATAAATAGTGCAAATATCATTTCCATCCATTATAAATTGCTCCAAAATAAACCTATTTAGGTTTTAGTAAATAATTTTCTTACTCTTGAGATTATATTTTGATTCTGGAATTGGTTTATGGGTTTAGGATCTTAAGTGACTAAGCTGGACAACTGTGAATCAATAGCATACATATAGGAATTAACATATGAAAAATAAATAAAATTATTTAACTAAAATTGGTTTGTTCTGATCTTAGTGACCCCTCCTTGGGTTTCCAAGGCAGTATCTCTATGGAAGTAGATTGCCCAGTCTTTCTTCCAACAAGTGGCTGGTGGATTTGAACTGCCAGCCTTCTAGTTAGCAGTCAAATGCCTTAGGGACTACACCACCAGAGTTCCCAATAAAATCTTAGACCCTTTATAAACAGTATATAATCATATTTTAGATTATATATATCTCACTGCATGAAAAAAGACTACTTTGTACAATAGTATGCTTTTTGGTGTCTATCAT
>NW_006923714.1:14642-21262 GCF_000298275.1 Orycteropus afer afer
AGAATAAAACTATCCCACAGGGTTTCCAAGGATGTAATCTTATTGAAGCAAACAGCCACATCTTTATTCCATGGAGTTGCTGGCAGATCCAAACTGTAGTTGTTTTGGTCAACAGCCAAGGGATTAACCATTGTATCACCACTTCTCCTTGCAAAATTGCACTAAAATATGAAATATCCAAGTGAATACAGAAAAATGCACTTTAATATTCTCATATTTAAATATGTTGTTGTTAGGTGCCCTCCAATCAGTTCTGACTCATACTTGCCATACATACAACAGAATGAAAAACTGCCCAGTACTGCACCATCCTCACAGTCCTTGCTGTGTTTGATCTCATTGTTGCAGCCACTGTTGGAATACATTTCATTGAGGCGCTTCCTCTTTTTTGTTGTCCCTCTACTTTACCAAGCATGATGTTCTTATCTAGGCACTAGTTTCTCCTGATAACAATTCCAACTTATGTGAGACATAGTTTTACCATTCTCACTTTCAAGGAGCATTCTGATTGTACTTCTTCCAAGACATATTTATTTGTTATTTTGGCATTCTGTGGTATATTTAATATTCTTCTCCAACATCATAATTCAAAGGTATTGATTCTTTTTTTGCCTTCCTTATACATAATCCAGCTTTCACATGCATATAAGGTGATTGAAAAATGGCATGGCTTGGTCAGGTGCATCTTATTTTTGAAAGTGACATCTTAAATAAATAAAAGTTCAAAGAGGTCTTTTGCAGCAGATTTGCCCAATGCAATATGTTGTTTTATTACCTTCTTGATAGCTATTACATGGGTGTTGATTGTGGATCTAAGTGAAATGAAATACTTGACAACTTCAATCTTTTCCTCCATTATCAGATGTTACTACTGGTACAGTTGTAAGGATTTTCATTTTACTTATGTTGAAGTGTACTCCATACTGAGGGCTGTAGTCTCTGATATTCATTAGTAAGTGCATCAAGTCCTCATCACTTTCATCAAGCAAGGTTGTGCCATCTGAATATCACAGGTTGTTAATTAATCTTCCTCCAATACTGATGTCATGTTCTTCCTCATATAGTCCAGCTGCTCAGATTATTTGATCAGCATTCAGATTGAATAAGTATGATGAAAGTACCCAAGCCTGATGCACATCTCTCCCTTTGTTTTGTTTAAACAACTGCTTTTTGTTCTATGCCCAGTTTCCTTGTGAGCACAATCAAATGTCTTGAATTTTCATTTTTCACTATGTTATCCATAATTTATTGTGATCACCACAGACAAATGCCTTTGCATAGTCAGTAAAACACATGTAAGCATCTTTCTGGTATTCTCTGCTTCCAGCCAAGATCTAGCTGACATCAGCAATGATATCTCTCCTTCCCCATATTCTTCTGAATCAGGTTTGAATTTCTGGTAGTTTCCTGTCAATGTACTGCTACAATAATTTTTAAATTAATATCAGCAAATTTTAGTTGCATATGATATTAATATCATTAGGCAATTTACACAATCTATTGGATCACCTGGTGGTACCATGCCTAAGGCATTTGGCTGCTAACCAGAAGGCTGGCAGTTCAAACCCACCAGCCACTCCTTGGAAGGAAGATGGGGCAATCTACTTCCATAGTGATTCTGCCTCGGCAACCCAAAAGGGATTGCTTTGAGTCAGATCGACTCAATGGCAGTTTTTTTTTTTTTTTTTTTATTGGATCACCTTTCTTTTAAATGGGCACAAATATGGATCTCTTTCAAGTGGTTGGTCAGGCAGTTGTCTTCCAAATTTCTTGACATAGACCAGTCAGTGCTCTAGCACTGCATCACTTTGTTGAAACATTTCTATTGTTTTTCTGGAGCCTTCATCTTTACAATGCATTTAGTGCACCTTGGACTTCTTTCAATACTAATATTTTGCAGGTAAAAATAAATATTTAGATGGTTAACTTACAGCTTATCATCTGAATGTTTTCTACCACTTGCCTGCCAGTTTTTTATACTGTGGTGGCTTGTGTGTTGCTGTGGGGCTGGGGGCTATGCCACTGGTATTTCAAATACCAGCAAGGTCACCCATGAAAGACAGGTTTCAGCAGAGCTTCTAGACTAAGGTAGACTTGGAAGAAGGAAGGGGCCATCCATTTCACAAAGAATTGGCTGGTAAAACCTTATGAATAGCAGTGAAACACTGATATATTACTGTACCAGACAGTGTTCCATTTTGTTGTACATAGGGTCACTATGAGTTGGAGCTGACTCGATGACACCTAACAACAATTGAATGTTTAACATTTTGTAGGGATAATTAGTAATCAAAATATATGATGAAATATCACCATTATTTAGCATACACGTTTATTTGTATATAATGGGCAACTGGGATATGGAATAGTGATTTAAAAGATACATTAACCTGTTCGGGTCATCATTACAACTTGTTATCTCTTCTCCAATCAGGGATGCTTCAAATCAAATTTTCACCTAACAAATATTTAATGAGTGCCTACTTCAGCTGACTATATGAAGAAGAACATGGCATCAAGTTTCGAGGGAGACTCATTAACAACCTGCGATATGCAGATGACCCAAACTTACTTGCTGAAAGTGAAGATGACTTGAAGCACTTTCTGATGAACAATGAAGACTACAGTTTGCATTATGGATTACACCTCAACATAAAGAAAACAAAAATCCTCACAAATGGACCAATAAGTAGCATTATAATAAATGGAGACAAGATGGAATTTGTCAACAATTTCACTTTACTTGCATTCATAATCAACACTCATGGAAGCATCAGTCAAAAATCAGACATCATGTTGCAAATTTGCTGCAAAAAAAAATCTTTAAATTTTGAAGAGCAAAGATGTGACTTTGAAGACTAAGGTGTGCTTAACTCAAGTCATCGTATTTTCAATAGCCTCCTATGCATATAAAAGGTGAACAATGAATAAAGAATTTTGAAGAAGAATTGATGCTTTTGAATTGTGGTGTTAGTGAAAAATACTGAAAATACCATGGAGTGGAATGACGAAAGAATGGACAAATCTGTCCTGGAAAAAGTGCAACCTGAATGCACAGAATGAGCAGACTTTGTCTCATCTACTTCGGACATGTTGTCAGAAAGGACCATTCCCTGGAGAAGGATGTCATGCTTGGTAAAGTGGAGGGTCAGCAAAAATGGGGAAGACTCTCAACAAGATGGATTGACACAGTAACTGCAATGATGGGAGCCAGTATAGCAAGGATTGTGAGGATGGTGCACTACAGGGCAGTGCTTCATTCTGTTGTACATAGGGTCACTATGAGTCAGAGCCAACTTGACGGCACCTTACAACAATAGTAATTTCAACTGATTAAAACTTTCCTTTAAACAATTAACTATGAAATGAGAGATCAGGAATTTGTCTGTTCTGTTTACCAATAATTCCTCCGTGCTGTTGTAATACTGTTGCATTTGAGTACTGTTTTGACTATATAACATCACTGTAAGTAATATGGTGGCTTCTCCTTCACTTCTTCAGAACCAAAAGAGTCACTGTGTACTTTTTTACTAGTTCAGAACTCACACTTATTTTGTTTCCTTCTATTCACCCAGAGGAACTCTGGTACTGTACTGCCTAAGGCATTTGACTGTTAACCAGAAGACTGGTGGTTCAAACCCACCAGCCACACCTTGGAAGGAAGATTGGGCAATCTTCTTCCATAGTGATTCTGCCTCAGAAACCCAAGGAGGGGTTGCTATGAGTCAGATCTGACTCAATGGCCGTGAGATATTCACCCAGTAGATTCCCTCTTTTATTTTCACAACCAAACCCATCGGATTGATCCATCTATCCTCTGAACATCTCCTGAAATATGTGAAAGACAGAGTGGAATATTGGAGTCTAGGTTAAAAGCCCAGATTTTCCATATGGCTTTTCTACTTACTAGTTGTATATCTTCAGACAAATCACAAACACTTCAGTGCCTCAACTACCTCATCTCAGAAAATTGTCATGTATATGGTGAGATAATAATACACATAAAGTGCTTTGTAATGTTTTAAAAAGCTCATAAAATAGTAGCGAGGATTTACATAATGCTTACCATGGTTCATGCACTATTCCAAGTATACGGCAAGAATTAACTCATTTAATCTCTGAAATACATTTATGAAATATCTACTGCTATTATCTTATGTTTATAGAGGTAACATAAACAGCACAGAAAAATTAAATAAAAAGCCTAAAGTCAAATAGCTAGTAAGTAGTAGAGTCGGGATTATAAAACAAGCAATCTGGTTCCAGAATCCATGCATATTATCACTGCCTCAAAATTTTATGTAAAAACATATATGTAATTTTTGTTATTTGTCAAGAATTGCTGCAAATATTTTACAACTAATATTTAATCTTTACAACATTTTGGCAATGATATTATCTCCATCTTACAGGTGAGGAAATTGATGCACGGAGAGGTTAAAGAACTTATGTAAGGTCACACAGCACACTAGAGGTAGAGCCGGGATTCAAATTTAAGCAGTTTAGCTCTAGAGTCTGTGAGAATAATCCAGTTCGTTGCTCTATACAGTGAAAACAACTAGAAATATTTTAGGCACTATGCAATGTGATAAAAACTCAAACCTAACTCACTGCCATTGAGTCGATTCCTACTCATAGCAACCCCCATTGGGTTTTCGAGGCTATAAGTCTCAACAGAAGTAGATCACTCCATTTTCCTTCCGTGGAGCAGCTGTGGGTTTGAATGTCTGACTTCCTGGTGACAGCCAATTGCCCTATCCATTACACCATATGATATTACTGTTATTAAAATAATTCTATCAGGGAGTTCCAGTAAGATGGCAAAATAGACAAGCTACCCAGGGCTTCTGCAACAAAGCAGTGGGAAACCAATTGAAACAGATAGATGATCCTAGAACCCTGAGTTTTGAAGGGAAGGATAAAAAAGTGGATTAAATACCAACTAGTAGAGTAACCTGAATGAAAACAGTGAGTAAGGAGACAGATGGAGCTGCAGACTGCTGGTTTCCTGAGGGCACAGTCATTTTGAATATATGCAGGCATGTTCCAGTAGCAACCTAAGAATTCACTCTACTCACCAAGGACTATATGGACAAGGACTGCAGTGGTGCCAGACAACCAGAAAAGAAAAGAGTGAAGACAGAGACAAACAGAGCTGGGTACTGCCAGCTCTCCTGAAGGCACAAGCATTTTGAATATTTGCAAGCAGTGTCCAGGGAGCAACCTAAGAATTGGCTCTGTTCACCAAGGACTGCATGGGCAAGAACTGCATTGGTGTCTGACAACCAGAAAGGAAAACAGCAAAGAAGGAGACAACAGACCTGTGAACTGCTGGTGGCTGTCCTGAGGTCTAACCATTTTGAATATTTGCAAGCAGCCTGGCCATTTTGAATATATGCAAGTGGCATTCTTACCTGGACAGCACCCTAAGAATAGGCTTTGCTGGCCAAGTACAGTATGGACAACCACACTGGAGACTGACAACTAGAAAAGTGCAGTATTCCCCTTGTTACTCTTATACCATATACCCTCTTGGTGAACAGAGGTGTGACAATCCCATGCCCCAATCCACCTTCCTGAATAACAAAAATTCCTTCCTGGTCTGTACCCTGACAGAGCCTAGCTGCAATGCCCTGCTCCCCACAGTTTTGTTTTTTGTTTATTTCTGTTTATTTTTATTTATTTATTTATTTTAATTTTAAGGGTTTGTTTTACATACAAATTAACGTATACATTTAGTTACACTCCCCATTTACCATGCCCAACTTTAACCCAGTCTCCACCCCTCCCTGCCCAGTAACCCTCCCCCATGCTCTTCATAGATATGCACTCCTGTTTGTCCTGCATTTCCTCAGTGTGAATGTTGCCCCTCTGGTGCCCCGTGGTCTATTGCTCTGAGGGATGTATTACTATAGAGTATGTGGGTGTGTCACCCTGGGTTGAGTGGTCTGTATGTACATCTTGATAACTATTGGGCTGAGAGCCAACCCCTGGGAATGAGTTTTATTCCAGGCACAGGATGTATTCCAGGGCCATAGTATTGGGCGTTTCATCAGACTCTATCCAACCTGTAATTCTGGTCATTATTGAGTTTCTGATTTTGTTCCATGTTTTTCCTCCCACTCTATCCATGATCTCCTGATTTGATCCTTTTCCTGAGTGGATGGCATTGGTAGCCAGGCATCATCTAGTTCCTCTGGTCTTGAGGGTCATCATGTCCTAGGGCTGATTGTGTCCAAATGCCCTGGTTTTTTTGAACTCTTGTTCACTTCCTACACTAGGAGACCATTGGCTGCATCTTAGATGGCCACTTGAAAGCTTTTAAGGTCCCAGTCAGTACTCACCAATGTAGGATGCAGAACAAAGCTTTTATGTATTTTGTTGTGCCAATTGAGTCTGGCGTCCCCCAGTGCTATGGTCCTGAGATGGTAGGTCAATTGGATCTCTCACCCATAGTGTCTGGATGTCTGTGAGGGATTGCTCTGTGTCTGTCTTCTATTGTTTCTGTAAGGATTGCAGGTATTTTGTATCACTGGTGTCTGTGAAAGATTAGCCTGCTCAGAATCTATCCTTGGTCTAGAGTATACTCCTGTTCACTGACCCCATCTGATCCTCTCAAG
>NW_006923714.1:21642-22280 GCF_000298275.1 Orycteropus afer afer
ACTTATTTCACTCAGCAATAATGTCCTCCAGGCTCATCCATGTTGTGAGATGATCCTCATATCCCTTGTTGTTCTTTAATGTAGCATAGTATTCCATTGTGTGCATGTACCATATTTTGGTCATCCACTCATACATTGCTGGGCATTTAGGTTGCTTCCATCTCTTTGCTAGAGTGAGTTGTGCTGTGATAAACATAAGTGTATATATGTCTGTTTGTGCACTCTCACCTCTTTAGGATATATTTCTAGTAACGGAATTGCTGAGCCAAAAGGTATTTCTATTTTCAGTTTTTTTAAGGAAACACCACACCGTATGCCATAATGGTTGTACCATTTTATAATCCTGCCGGCAGTGCACAAGAGTTCCAATCTCTCTGAAACCTCTCCAGCATTTGTTATTTTCTGACCTGTTGAACTTAGCTATTATTGCTAGGGTGAGATGATATTTCATTGTTTTTTTAATTTGCATCTCTCTAATGACTAATATGATTGTGAGCAATTTCATTTTTTTTTTAAATTGTGATTTGGGTGAAGATTTACAGAGCAAATTTACTTTCCATACAACAGTTCACATATACTTTTTCATATCATATCATTGACCACAGTTTACCACAATGCAACAGCTCCCCTCCCACTTC
>NW_006923714.1:22564-23557 GCF_000298275.1 Orycteropus afer afer
AAATGATTTTGAATTATGTTCCACATTGTTCTCCTTCTCTATCAAGGATCTCCTACATAGATCCCCTTCCAAGTGGATGACAGTGGTAGTCAGGGACCACCTAGTTCTTCTGGTCTCATAGTTGTATAGGCTGAAGATCGGATGGTGTACCAGTCACTAGGACTAATTGTTTCCATGAATTTTTGTTTTCTTCATTCTTCTTTGCTCTGGACAAGGAGAGAGACCCATCATCGCATCTAGATGGCAGCTTCCTAGCTTTTAAGATCCCAGTCACTACTTGACAAAGTAGGAGGTGGAACAATGTTTTATACAGTATGTTATGCCAATTGAGCTTGATGTCCCCTGCAACTATGGTCCCAAACCTACAGGTTCAATACTCGGTTCCTCTGGGTAACTGGCTGTGACCAAGCAGTGACCACAACCTTGCCCCTTGTCAGTGCTACTATACACCTGGGAATTCTGATCATTCAGATAAACTTAGAGGACCATTGTCTGCCAACCCTATATATGTTCTTGAATACACTCCCCATTTCATAGACATATCTAATCATTTAGTCTGTCCACCTATCTATCCATCCATATACCCATGTTTGTCTTCACTGACAACTCAGTACTGTATGTGCAAAAGGGTTCATATTTGTTGTCTGTACCTTCCGTGTACCTCTCTATGTCTTTCTCATCCTCAATGCTGCCATATTGGTCACTCACATATGGTACATTGCCCTTCTTTCCACCCAAATCAATCCTTATCTCTATCTATCTAACAGCCTTCCCTCCCCTCCCCTCTGACCCCTGGTAACCAACAAGGAAAATTTCCTTCCATAGATAAACTTTTCCTTAACTTTTACAATAACAGACTAATAAAATATTTGTCCTATTGTGATTGACTTATTTCACCCAGCATAATGTCCTCCAAGTTCATCCATGTTATGTGGTGTTTTGCAGATTCTACATTATTCTTTAGCATTGCATAGTATTCCATTGTGTGTATGT
>NW_006923715.1:0-919 GCF_000298275.1 Orycteropus afer afer
TCCATGTGTTTACTCTATTCCTGTTGATCTTCCTATTGCTGCTTTCTAATCTGAGAAGATGCTTTTCAATGTTTTGAAATTTATTAAGGCTTCCTTTATGGCCTAATGTATGGTCTATCATGGAAAATGTTCCATGTGCACTGGAGAAGAATGTATATCGTGCTGCTGTTGGGTGAAGTGCTCTGTAGATGTCTATAAGGCAAAGTTGGTGGATTGTATTGTTTAGCTCTTCTGCATCTTTATTGAGATTCTTTCCAGTTGTTCTAACTTTCAATGAAAATGATGTATTAAAGTCTCCCACTATTACTGTGGAGTCATCTATTTGGCTTTTCAACTCTTTTAGAGTCTGATTTATGTGTTTTGGGTCTCTTTCATTGAGTCAATAGATATTTATTATAGTTATATCTTCATGTTCAATTGATCCTTTAATCCTCATATAATGTCCTTCCTTTTCTTGTATGGTGATTTTTGTCTTAAAGTCAATTTGATCAGAAATTAATATTGCCACTCCTGCTGTCATACTGTTGCCATTTACTTGATATATCATTTTCTAACCTTTGATTTTTAGTTTATTTTTTTCTTTATCTCTAAGGTGTGTCTCTTGTAGGCAGCATATTGATTATTTATTTATTTATTTATTTATATTGTGATTTGGGTGCAGATTTACAGAGTAAATTCACTTTCCATACAGCAGTTCACATACACTTTGTCTCATGTCATTGACCACAGTTTACAATGCAACAACAACTCCCCTCCCACTTCCTCCCCATAGTTACCTCTTCCCAGTGGCCATCCCTCCATACTCTCCTGCACCCTGAGCTGTTTCCCTGTGCATAAGCTGCCTTTCCTTCTCCCATGATTGTTCTCTCCAGGGTGTGTGTCTACTTGAGGTAAATGTTTAACTCACATGCCTGTACAT
>NW_006923715.1:3019-14327 GCF_000298275.1 Orycteropus afer afer
CTTTTCAGTCTTGCAGGCCCCAAGTGCCCTTGGGGTTGCTGGAAAGTAAAACGTGTTTTTAAGCCCCAGAAATCTGCGAGAGCGCTGTCTCTTTGAATATCCAAAATAGTCAAGGCACTTTTTAAACCTTCAAAATGGCAGCATCCTCCGGACTGGCAAAAGTCCACAGCTCAACCCACCTTTCTCTTCACCTTTTCCGTTTGTTCCCTAGTCACCATGCACAGTCCTCGGTGCAGTCCCTGGCTAGCAGGGTGATTTTTAGATTAATTCTTAAGTCCTACCACCACAGTAATCTGTGAGAGCACTGTCTCTTTAAATATCCAAAATAGTCAAGCCGCTTTTTAAACCTACAAAATGGCGGTGCCCTCTGGACCAGCAAAAGTCCGCAGCTCAGCCCACATTTCTCTCCACTTTCTCTGTTTGTTCCCCAGCCACTGTGCACAGTCCGTGTAGTCCCTGGCTAGCAGGGTGATTTTTAGGTTAATTTTTAGGTTCTACCACCACTCGGGAATGTCCAAGCCGTTTGTGCCGTCAGGGGCATTCAGGTCCCTGCCAGACCGCAGCTCCGTATGTCTCCTTTTTTGGTATTTTCACTCAAATTCTTCTGCTAGTTGGGGTTTAGTCTAATTCTGTATCCTTCCCTTCAAGGCTCAGGGGTCCAAGATTATCTTCTGTGTCTGTGTCAGTTGGTTTCCCGTTTTTTTGTTGAAGAGGGTTTGTGCAGTCCTTCTGCCTACTCTGCCATCTTGCCGGAACTCCGGGTTTTGTTTTCTTATCCAATCTGTAGCTCTCTGTCTCTTGAGTGGTACATTTAATCCATTAACATTCAGGGTAATTATTGATAAGTTTGAATGTGTTGCTGTCATTTTGTTATGTGTTTTTTTCATGGTGTCCCTGTTTTCTTTGTTCCATATTATTTTCTGTGCTGAGCTCATTATGTTTATGAATTGTGTTCTCATTTCCTTTGTTGCTGTTGTTTTAGTATATGCTGAATATTTGTGCTTGTCCTCTTTTTTATTGTGATGTGAAGGTTTATCATTTTTCTTTGAGGTTACCCTATGATTTATAATTTTATCCCCAAGTTTAGAATAGTCCATTTTATCTTGCAACTCTCTTAACTTCCTCACCATTTAGAAATTATGTAACTACACAGTCTTTTCCCTCTTTTTGTTTGTAGTTGTCCTCACTTGCCAATTGATGTCTGTGGTTCCCTGTTTACAATCTTGTAAGCTCATTTTACTTTGGATATGTCCATAACTGTGGTTTCTGGGTTATGTCATCTTGTGTATTAATGGTCAGTTGTTTTTTTGCTATTTTTGGTTCTCTTTTCAAAGGACTCCCTTTAGCATCTCTTGTAAGGTTGTTCTGGTTTTAATAAATTCCCTTAGTTTCTGCTTATCTGGAAATCTCCTCATTTCACCATCATATTTGAGGGACAATTTTGCCTTGTTTATAATTCTTGGTTGAAACTTTTTCTTTTTCAGTGTTATATATATCATCCCATTGCTTTCTCTAATCCTTTCCCAACATTAAAGCTCATATTCAGCTATGTACTACTGGAAATATTGATCATAGTTTGAAGTTCAAAAACCTGGTGAGTACTTTCATGTATGCAGAGAATGTCTGCATTTTGATATGGCACAACTGGTTAATTCAAAAGAGTAAGATTTGATCATGAAAAATTCACAGCAATCAGGTTAAGCGCTCATCATGCTCAACATCCTTATCATGCTAAGGAAAGAAGTGCCAGGTTCTTTGTACATTCTTTGCGCAGAGTCAGCTACTCCTTTGACCAGAGTGAGCATATGGTACAACTAAAGCCCACCTGTAAAATTGACCCTTGGGTTGGATTGATACAAAAGTTTTGGCCAAGATAAGTGAGATAATGAAGTAGGTCAATCACCGTTACTAGAATTTTTACTGGCGATTCCTAGGAGAATTGCCCAGTAAAAGTGCAAGAGCATGATGAGCAGGACAGTTAGGAAAACAAAGATATCTATGGATAATAAAAGACAAACAGCTGATCACCAGGTGTTTGTTTATTTATTTCTTCATAAAATAATTACCACACAACTTAGTATTTTAAACAACAGCAATTTTATTTTCTCAGGATTCTGTGGGTCAGAAATTTGCCAGAGGTTCATTGGATAGCTCTTCTGTTCCACTTGACATTTCTGTTCCCAAAGCTACGGCCATCTTGTCAATTCCAACTCATAGTGAACCTATAGGACAGAGTAGAACTGCCCCATAGCATATTCAAGGCTGTAAATCTTTACAGAAGCAGACTATCTCATCTTTCTCCCACTGAGCAGCTGGTGAGGTGGAACCTTTTGGTTAAGAGCTAAATGTTTAACCACAATGCAATCAGAGCTGGTGCCATTCACTCATTTGTACTCTCCTGGTGATTGGGGTGGCCTGTACCAAGTTCCAAGAAGGCTTTTCTCACATATTTGCCAGTTTAGTACTCCTCCATAAGAATTCTTCACTTCTGCATGGTTACTTTGGAGTTACACATAGCATGGTAGTCTCAGGGTAGTTGAATATCTTATATGGTGGCTGGCTTCCAAGAGAGAATATTCCAAGAGGGGTGCAAATGGAAGCTACAGATCTCTGAAGGTCTGGCACAAAATCAGTTCTTCCATATTCTACAGGTCAAAGCCGGTAACACGTTCAGTCTAGATTCAAGAATGAAAATAGACCTCACCTCTTGATAAGAAGGAGCTCTGGTGGTGCAGTGCCTAAGGCATTTGATTGCTAATCAGAAGGCTGGTGGTTCAAACCCACCAGCCACTCCTCAGAAGAAAGGTTGAGCAATCTACTTCCATAGTGATATCACCTCAGAAATCCAAGAAGGGATCACTATGAGTCAGATTCGACTCGATGGCAGTGAGTTTGTTTTTTGGTTCTTGAGAGGACTGGCAAGAAGTTGGATCATCTTTAAGTCACCACACCGGGTTATCTCATTGCAATATGGCTTTCTAGTTTAGACTTTTTATAACATGCAAATAGAGCATCCCTGCAGATTACAGGATTTTTTTTTTTTTTTTTTGAGAATGTAGTCAAAGTATTTTTTGTTTTTCTTTCCCCCCAGTTCTTTTTAAATTATAATCTTCTGGCAATGATACTTAAATCATGGAACATATATATAATCTGCCTAGATTGGGAGAATAAATAAGGAATTTCACTTTACTTAAAGCTTAGCAAGTAATAATTTATCTATGGGATCCCCTTTAAATGTATATTTTTTAATCCAGTTTTAAAAACAAACAAAATAAATAAAACTAAAAAAAAATCTTTATTATTATGAAAGATTTATTTGAAAAATTATTCACAGGAGAAAAAAAAAGATATCTAGCCAGTTTCCTCATTGATAATGTGAGACATAATAGTATGAAGAGGCGATATTACAAGGATTTTTTTGTTGGGTGCTGCTGAGTTGAGTTTTCAGCTCACAGCAATCCCATGTGACAGAGTAAAACTTCTCCACAGGGTTTTCTAGGCTATAATCTTTATGGGAGCAAACCACTAGCTCTTTCTCCTATGGAGCCCATTGCATGAGTTTGAACTGCCAAAGTTTTGGTTACCAACTGAGCACTTAACTGTTGTACCACCAGAGCTCCTTATTACAGGATTAGACATTTATTTTGTTGTACACTATTGGTCAACACTAAATGCTTTTCTGATCTATCTGAAATAAAAGGGCTTTCCAAAATAAATACTGTTTTCACAGTGTCTGGTCTGGAAGTATATTCAGAATAATTTTAGCATGTGTCCCAGATGCCTGGGGGAGTGTTCTTCCCTGGTAATTGGTAACTCCAGGTGTTTGCACATTTTATTGTAATATTTTACTTTATCTTCTTAAGCTCCCTTTGAAATCTTCTATTTCATTCATGTCATCATTTCTTCCATTTGCTTTAACTTCTATCTGTTCAGGAGCAAGTTTCAGTCTCTTGCAACATTCATTGTGGTCTTTTCTTTTTTCCCTATCTTTTTAATGACTTTTTCCTTTCTTCATATATGATGTTCTTGATGTCTTCTCACAAGTCATCTGGTCTTTAGTCACTGATGTGTGGTGTGCCAAATCTATTTTTCAGATGTTCTCTAAATTTAGTGGGATATACTCAAGGTCATACTTTGGTTCTCATATACTTGTTTTAATTTTCTTCAGTTTCAACTTAAACTTGCATATAAGCAATTGATGATATGTTCCATAATTGGCTCCTGGCTTGTTCTGACAGATGATATTGAACTTCTTCATTGTCTTTTTCCATAGATGTAGTCATTTTGATTTTTGTGTATTCCATCTCGTAAGCTCCATGTGTTTAATCACCATTTATGTTGTAAAAAGGTATTTGCAATAAATAAATCATTGGTCTTGCAAAATTCTATCATGCTTTCTCTGGCATCATTTCTGTCACTAAGACTATATTTTCCAGCTCCTGATCCTTCTTCGTTGTTTCCAACTTTCACATTCTAATCACAAATCAACATCCATCTTAATCACATGTTTGATCAATTTCAGACTGCAGAAGAAAACTTTAATTTCTTCCTCTTTGGCATTAGTGGTTGATGAGTAAATTTAATTAATATTTACTTAATTAGGTGTATGGATATTATCCTATCACTGACAGCCTTGTATATAAAGATGGATTTTGAAATGTTCTTTTTGACAATGAGTGTGACTCTGTTATTCTTCAGTTTGTCATTTTACGCATAGTAGACCATATCATTGTGTAATTCAAAATGGTCAATACCAATCCATTCCATCTTTATGCATTTCAGTATTAATGACTTACGATTTTCCTCAATTCCTACTTTGTACATTCCATGTTCTGATTATTAATGGACGTTTCTTCTCATTTTGAGTTGTGCCACATCAGCAAATGAAAGTCTCTGTTACTTTATTAGAATATTAAAGTTCTTAGAATTTAGAAATCATTTTGGAGATCATGTTGAATGAAAGTTGCTGCAAAATAAAACATTTCAAGAATTAAGCAAGTGGAAAAATGTTTACCTTAGTCTAAAGAAGAAAATCAGCCTATGGTATGGTACTTGAATTCTTAAAAGGTACACAGAATTCTTGTGTGATCTTGGAGCTAAAATCACTGATTTGCTTCCACAGCTACCCCATGAGGCCTTTTCTGACGTACCCCAGCTGAGGCTGACCTGCAAAATAACTAACAGTGCCAAATGTCAACCAGAAAAAGTGAGCTGAATTATTTGGTGCTGATTTCCCTCACTGCAAGGGCAACAACTGAAACATTTATTATTCCATGAGATACTTCACATGTTTAACTGCACCTCTTACAGCAAGTAATGAGCTTTGCTGACCTCTCTCAACACATCTCCAGGAGTTGCAGATTTGTAGCTATTGGTTTGTGGCTGTGAGAGTGAAAACTTAGCAGTCATGCTATTGCAACAGTGGTCGCCCAGCCTCTACTTTCAGTTAATGAAATATTGAAAGTTCAAGACTTAAGCTATTTGTGGACCTAACAAGAACCAAAAGAATTCTACTTACTGGAATAAAGTCTTTCAGATTTAAAGCTTATTCATGATCATGCTTTGATAGGACTCGGTTTTGCATTCATGTACTAGTTTATGAAAATTTATTTATTCATGCATATCTTCTAAGCACATAAAGTATGAGCTACTTGAGAGCAAAGATGGTGCCATTCTTATCACTGTTTTTCCACTGAGCCTGTATGTAGCCTTATTCATTATAAATGCTCAGATTTCTTGTTGAAACAAAATGCCGGTATGAATGAGTAAATGCTATGCACAAATCTGCATAGTTATCATCTTTCTTAGTGGGATATTCTCTGCTTATTCTGAAAGAGTTTTTTGGTTTTTTTTGACCCACTTCTCTCTTTCTTGAGTATCACTTGATTAGAAAATTGGACTAGTCTTTCAATGTAGTTTGTATGAATCCCTCTGATTCCACAATTGACTTTTCCAGAAAAAACAAAAAAGTACAGATTACCTAAAATGTCTGAATATCTATTGAAATAGTCCAAACCCTGAATGGGAGTTGGGAACATAGCAAGCAGTGTTAGGGAAGTGAGCCCCTTTCAGCACTGGTTTCAAGAAGACCACAATTTACTCCTCAGTCATCCTCAATCACATTTGTCCTATGGGATTCAAGAAGTAATGAATCTAAATATAACTTCAGATATTTTTTTCCCAAAAAATATTCTAAAACACTTTACCATATTACTTAATATAATATATGATGATATAACTAGGTCACTAAAGATGTTTTCAGGGAATACTACCCATTAATTTTTGCAGATTTAATAAAAATAGGTCTAAATATAGAACCAAACCCTGTTGTTTTTGTTAGGTGCTGGGTCAATTCTGACTTACAGTGACCCTTTACACAATAGTATGAATAAGTATGGTGAAAGGATACAACCTACTGCATTCCCTTCCTGATTTTAAACAATATTTATTCAATCTGTATGCTGTGCAAATAGTTTGAGAAGCTGGATTATATGAAGAAGAACAGAGCATCAGGATTGGAGGAAGACTCACTAACAATGTGTGATGTGCAGATGACATAGCCTTGCTTGCTGAAAGTGAAGATACTTGAGGCACTTACAGATGAAGATTAAAGACGACAGTCTGCAGTATGGATTGCACCTCAACATAAGGAAAGCAAAAGTCCTCACAACTGGACCAATAAGCAGTATCACGATAGATGGAGAAAAGATTGACTTTGTCAAAGATTTCATATTACTTGGTTCCACAACTGACAACAATGGAAGAAACAGTCAAGACATCAGATTAGGTATTGCACTGGGCAAATGTGCTGTAAAACACCTCTTTCAAATGCTGAAGAGTAAAGATATCTCTGTGAAGACTAATGTGCACCTAACCCAAGCCATGATGTTTTCAATTTCCTCATATTCATGTGAAAGCTAGACAAGGAATAAGGAAGACTGAGGAAGAGGTGATGCTTTTGAGTTGTGGTGTTGGTGAAGAATACTGCAAGTACATGGACTGCTAGAAGAATGAACAAATCTGTCCTAGAAGAAGTGCAGCTGGAATGCTCCTTGGAAGTGAGAATGGCCAGACTTCGTCTCACCTACTGTAGTCATGTTGTCAGAAGGGACCATTTCCTGGAGAAGGATATCATGCTTGGTAAAGTGGGTGGTCAGCAAAAAAAAGGGAAGACCTTCAGTAAGATTGATTGACACAGTGGCTGCAATGATGATGTGTTAGACTGGGTTCTTTAGAGAAGCAAAACCAGTAAAGCTTTTATATATATAGAGAAAAAGAAATTTATCTTAGGAAAATGGCTCACACACTTATAGAAGCTGGCAAGTCCCAAGTTCTTGGATCAAATATCAAGGTGGAGATTTTTCCTTACTCACACAGCTTCAGGGGCTGATGAGTTCAAGGTTGGCAGGCAGTATACCAGCTGTTGACTCCAATGAATGACGAATCTAAGATCTCCAGGCCGAATGGTGGATTGTTTGCTCACGGACTATCAAAGACAGCACAATAGAATCCCAATGCACAGAAGAGTGTCTCTTTTTCCAGGATGTCCATAAATATACTGGAAACACCTTTAAGGAAACTCCCTTTCAATGGATTGGCTGCTCAAAACCTATACGTCTGAAGCTCTCCTGGGAACAACCCACATCACAATTGCTTAAACCACACAAAATTGTGGTCCAGCCAAGTAGACACACAGCTTAAACTATCACAGATGGGTTCAGGTATAGCAAGGATTGTAAGGCTGGCAAAGGACCAGTGTTTCATTCTGTTGTACACAGAGTTGCTATAAGTCAGAGCTGACTTGATGGCACCTAACAACAACAACGTGCACAACAGAGGAAATACTGATCAGTCCCGCACGATCCTCACAATCATTACTATGTTTGATCCCATTGTGTCAACCCATCTTATTGAGAGTCTTTCTCTTTTTTACTGACTCTCTGCCAAGAATGATGTCTTTCTCCAAGGACTTTTCCCTTTTGACAAATGTCCAAAATACGTAAGTTGAAGGCTCACCATCCTTGCTTCCAAGAAACATCTTGGCTGTTCTTCCAAGAAAGATTTGCTCATTTTTTTTACATTTTTTGGCAGTATATTCAATATTCTTCTCAGCACCACAATCAAAAGGCATAGATTCTTCTTAAACCTTCCTTTTCCATTGTGCAGTTTTTACACACATATGAAGTAATAGAAAATATCATGACTTAAGTCAGGTGCATCTTAGTCCTCAAAGTCATGCCTTCACTTTTGAACACTTTAAAGAAACCTTTTACAGCAGATTTTCCCAATATAATATGTCATTTGATTTCTTGACTGTTGCTTCCATGGCACTGGTTATGGATCCAAATGACACAAAATCCCTGACAACTTCAATGTTTTCTCCATTTATCATGAAGACACTTATTTGTCTATTGTGAGTATTTTTGTTTTCTTTATGTTGAGATGTATCCATACTGAAGGGTGTGGTCTTTGATCTTCATTGGTAAGTGCTTCAAATCTTCTTCACTTTCAGCTAGCAAGGTGGTGTCATCTGCATATTGCAAGTTATTAACAAGCCCTCCTACAATCCCGATGCTCATTCTTCTTCATATAGGCTAGCATCTTGGATTATTTACTCTCCATACAGATTGAATACCATGCTTGGTAAAGCAGGGGGTCAACGAAAAAGGGGAAAGCTCCCAGTGAGATGGATTGAAACAATGGCTGCATTGATGCGCTCAGGTATACCAATAATTTTGAGGTTGACACAGGACGAGGCAGTATTTCATTCTGTTGTACATAGGGTCGCTATGAGTCAGAGCCTACTCAACGGAACCTTACAGCAACAACAACATACAGATTGAATAAGTATGGTTAAAGAATATAGTCCTGTTACACACCTTTCCTGATTTTAAACCATGCAATATCCCCTTGTTCTTTTCGAATGACTGCCTCTTGGTCTATGTACAGGTTCCACATGAGCACAGTTAAGTGTTTTGGAATTCCCATTCTTGCCAATATTATGCATAATTTGTTGTGGTCCAAATAGTCAAATGTGTTTGCACAATCAATAAAATACAGGTAAACATCTTGATGATAATCTGTGCTTTCAGCCAAGATCTATCTGACATCAGCACTGATATCCCTTGTTCCACACCCTCTTCTGAAATTGGCTTGAATTTCTAGTAGTTCTCTGTCAATGTACTGCTGCAACTGTTTTTGAATTATCTTCAGCAAAATTTTACTTGTGTGTGATGTTAATGATATTGTTTGATGATTTCTACATTCTGTTGGATCACCTTTCTTTGGAATGGGCACAAATATGGATCTTTTCAATTTGATTGTCCAGATCACTATCTTCCAAATTTCTTAGCATAGACAAGTGAGTCCTTCTAGCATTGAATTCATTTATTGAAAAATCTCAATTGGTATGTTGTCAATTTCTGAAGACTTGTTTTCCACCAGTGCTTCCACACAGATTGGATTTCTTCCTTCAGTATCATTGGTTCTTGATCATATGCTACCTTTTGAAATGGTTGAATGTCAATCAATTCTTTTTTGGTACTCTGATTCTGTGTATTCCTTGCATCTTCTTTATTTTATTTTTATTTTAAGAGCTTGTTTTACATTCAAAGTCACGTGTACATTTAGTTTCATTCCCCATTTGCCATGTCCAACCCTGACCCAGTCTCCTACCCTCCCTACCCTGCAACACTCCCCTACCCTCCCTACCCTGCAACACTCCCCCTGTACCCCTCATAATTATGCACTCCTGTTTGTTCTGCATTTCCTCAGTTTGAATGTTGTTCCTTCGGTGTCCCATGTCTATTGCTTTAAGGGGTGTATTACCATTGAGTGTGTGGGTGTGGCATTCTGGGTTGAGTGGTCTGCGTGTACATCTTGTTAACTATTGGGCTGAGAGCCCGTCCCTGGGGGTGGGTTTTATTCCAGGCACTGAATGTATTTCAGGGCCATAGTATTGGGATTCTCACCAGACTTCATCTGACCAGTAATTCTGTTCATTATTGAATTTTTGGACTTTGTTCCATGTTTTCCCTCCTACTCTATCCAGGATCTCCAGATTTGATCCTTTCCTGAGTGGTTGGCATCGGTAGCCAGGCACCATCCAGTTCTTCTGGTCTTGAGGGCCATTGTGTCCTAGGGCGTTTTTTTTTTAAATGCCCTTTTTTTTTTTGGTTTTCATTCTTCTTCACTTCCCACGCTAGGAGACCATTAGCTGCATCCTAGATGGCTGCTTGAAAGCTTTTAAGACCCCAGTCACTACTCACCAATGTAGGATGCGGAGCAATGCTTTTATGTATTTTGTTGTGCCAACTGAGTCTGGGGTACCCCAGTACTATCTATTGGATCTCTCTCTCATAGTGTTGGGATGACTGTGAGTGATTACTCTGCGTCTGTCTTCTATTGTTTCTGTAAGGACTGCAGGTATTTTGTATCACTGGTGTCTGTACAAGATAAGCCTCAGCTGAGTCTATCCTTGGTCTAGAGTATACCTCTATTCACTGATCCCTGTCTGATCATCTTAGGTATTTATGTGTTTATCTGTATAGCCTAGTGTTCGTTGTTAATGTGGTACTGTGGACACATTGGTTGGTTTTAATGTCTGTTGTCTATCTCTTATGTGCACAATTCGGTGTCTTTTTACAGTAATAGGCTCATATGGTGTTTGTCCTTCTGAGATTGACTTATTTCACTCAGCATAACGTCCTCCAGGTTCATCTGTGTTTTGAGATGATTCATGTATCCCTCATTGTTCTTTAATGTGGTATAGCATCCCATTGTGTGGATATACCATAACTTGGTTATCCACTCATCCGTTGATGGGCATTTAGGTTGTTTCCCTCTCTTTGCTACGGTGAATTGTGCTGCAATGAACATAGGTGTACATATGTCTGCTTGTGTGCTCTCTCTCACCTCTTTAGGGTATATTCCTAGTAATGGAATTGCTGGGTCAAATGGTACTTCTATTTTCAGTTTTTTAAGGAAACACTATACCATTTGCCACAATGGTTGTACCATTTTACAATCCCACCAGCAGAGCACAAGAGTTCCAATCTCTCCACAACCCCACCAGCATTTGTTACTATCTGATCTGTTGAACTTTGCTATTATTGCTGGGGTGAGATGATATTTCATTGTTGTTTTGATTTGCATCTCTCTAATGATTAATGGAATGAAAAGGAATGGCATGGCATTCATCCTCACAAAGCATGTTTCGAGATCTGTCCTGAAGTACAATGCTGTCAGTGATAGGATAATATCCATACGCCTACAAGGAAGACCCGTTAATATGACTGTTATTCAAATT
>NW_006923715.1:18115-18764 GCF_000298275.1 Orycteropus afer afer
GGTGTAGAGAAATCCAACTGATTTTTGTATGTTGAGCTTGTATCCTGCCACTTTGCTTAACCTCTCTATTAGTTCCAGTAGTCTTTTTATTGAGTACGTTGGGTTTTCTGTGTACAGGATCATATCATCTGCAAATAGAGATAGTTTTAATTCCTCTTTGCCAATATGTATGTCTTTTATTTCTCTTTCTTGCCTTATTGCCCTGGCCAGAACTTCCAATACAATGTTAAATAGCAGTGGTGATAGAGGGCATCCCTGTCTGGTTCCCGTTTGTAAGAGGAATGCCTTAAGTCTTTCTTCATTAATAATGATGTTGGCCGTTGGCTTTGCATATATACCCTTTATTATGCTGAGGAATTTCCCTTCTATCCCTATTTTGCTGAAAGTTTTAACAGGATTGGATGTTGGATTTTATCAAATGCCTTTTATGCATCAATTGATATAATCATATGATCCTTTTCCTTTGTTTTGTTTATGTGGTGGATTACATTGATTGATTTTCTGATGTTGAACCACCCTAGCAAACCTGGTATGAATCCCACTTGGTCCAGGTATATTAATTTTTTGATATGTTGTTGGATTCTGTTGGCCAGGATTTTGTTAAAGATTTTTGCATCTATGTTCATGAGTGATAATTGGTCTGTAGTTT
>NW_006923715.1:21419-22054 GCF_000298275.1 Orycteropus afer afer
TGATCTCTGTTGTGGGTTCTCTATTGGTAGAACTTCCTTAAGCATTTCTTGTAGGGTTGGTCTGGTTTTCACAAAGTCTCTTAATTTCTGTTTATTTGAGAATGCCTTGATTTTGCCCTCATATTTTATGGATAATTTGGCTGGATATAGGATTTTTGGTTGGAAGTTTATTTTCCCTTCAAATTTTTATATATGCCATCCCATTGCCTTCTTGCCTACACAGTTTCTGCTGAGTAATCAGAGCTCAGCCTAACTGTTTGATTATTATAAGTATTATTTCTTTTTTTCCCAAGCAGCTCTCAAAATTTTTTCTTTGTCTTTGGTTTTGGAAAATTTGATTATAATATGCTTCAGTGTCTTTCTTTTGGAGTCAATCTTGTATGGGGTTCTATGAGCTTCTTGGACAAATATCTTTTCTTCCTTCATGATATGGGGGAAGTTTTCTGCTAGCAGGTATTCTACAATTTTCTCCTTGGTCTTTTTTGCCTCTTCTTGTTTTGGAATTCCAATGAGTCTTATAGTGTTTCATCTCATGTCATTACATATAATTCTTAGGCTCTCTTCATTTCTCTTAAATCTTTGTTCTGATTTTTCTTCATACAGGCTAGTGTCCAGGGATTTGTCTTCTAGTTGGG
>NW_006923716.1:0-800 GCF_000298275.1 Orycteropus afer afer
AACACCTGAAGTCACCTGTTCCTTTCCACCTGCAAGAACCAAATACAGTTTGAAATTGCAAACATATTGTCATACCATGCCAAATTTAAATGACTTGCCACTCAAGAAATGGAAAAAATGTGGTATAAAAGCATAATAAAGACAATAATTGCAGCTTTCTCTTTGAAAAGGAGCTCTGGTGGCATAGTGCCTATGGCATTTGTCTACTAACCAGAAGGCTGGAAGTTCAAAGCCACCAGCCACTTCTCGGAAGGAAGACTGGGCAATCTACTTCCATAGAGATACCACCTCAGAAACCCAAGGAGGGGTCACTATGGGTCAAATCAACCCTAGGGCAGTGAGTTTGGTTTTGGTTTTTGTCTCTTTGAAGAGATTTTCAATAATTCCCTCAAAGACCACGAGGTGGCACTTTCTGCTTTTATAATCATTATTGACTCCTTTATTTGGGGATGAACCATTTTCAGAGTTCCTTTGGACTCTTATGGCACCTCCTCAAGATGGAGAGAGAATAAATATATGTTCATGACTCATTCAATTTGTTTAGCTGTGTTAGAAAAGAATTGAATAATGTAATCTGTCACAAGTTTCATATATTTTTACTTTGCCCAGTGGGAAATATGAATACTAAATTCCAAATTCAAGAAAACATAACACACTTGTCTTGGCCTAAGATTTCAATAAAAAGTAACTAATGCTTTCTCTCTAAGGTTATCTCCTCCTCCTTGACACCCCACCCTCACAATAGAGTAAAATAAAAGGAAGTCCAAAGGCAAAGATCGTTCTTGAAAAAAAAAAAAAAA
>NW_006923716.1:4333-7430 GCF_000298275.1 Orycteropus afer afer
CCATGTTCCGATGATTAGTGGATATCTGTGGCTGTTTCTCTTCAATTTGAGTGGTGCCACATCAGCAAATGAAGGTCTTGAAAGCTTTCTCTTTTCCATGAGTAAGGCTGGGTTTACTCAGATGTTGCAGCTCTTTCCCAATCCTATTTTGTGAGCCTTTTAGCCTAAATTTCATATTTCATATTATAGTATAAAATATAGAATTTCATATTATAAAACATGAATTTTCACTTAAATGAAAATCCTGAAAGGATCAGATATTTAAGCTATTATGGGTTATTTTACCTTAATATAAAATAAAACATTTTTATAGCGGTAAGAAGAGAAAGTGCTGTGCACCTAAGTAAGGATGGAAAGGGTAGTGGGACTGGTAGGAAAGAGAGAACAAAACTACAATGTCAAAACATACACATATATATTTATGTCACGAGTTTTTAGTAAGACAAGATCCACTTGTCCACAGTTATTGTGCACCTACAATGAACCTGACACTATGCTCATCTATAATATTGTGTTGTTGTTGTTATGTGCCATCGATTCAGACCCAACACATAGCGACTCCTCCTTGGGTTTCCAAGGCAGTATCACTACAGAATTAGATTGTCCCATCTTCCTTCTGAGGAGTGGCTGGTGGGTTTGAACCACAGCCTTCTGGTTAGCAGTCAAGTGCCTTAGGCACTATGCTACCAGAGCTCCCATCTATAATATTAGATTATAAAAATGAGTAAATATACTAAGCCACTTTGGCTGTATCAGTTGGCTACTCACTAATTACTAACAATCATTTGAACATCATTTTGTATGCACTGACCCATCTAAAAGGTCATTTACCTTCTAAGTAAAAATACGGATTTCATCCCCACAGCTTAATAGAGATATAGGGGTGGCCTGTCATAATCTGAAAATTTCTCCAAATTAGGTCATCAGTGAAAGAGTCTGCTACCTACAACTATGGATATTTGGATTCAAGGGACAGTAAGAAAACTGACTTTTGCTTGGGTAGACCATATCCATTCAAAAGGTCATGGAAAGATTTACTAACTTTGCAAATCGAGCATCCTTTTATAGGTGGGGCAAGGTTTTCCTAGTTTTGACTTTTAAAGACTTTAATATATCTAATTACTGTTTATAGGTGTCATCAAGTCAATTTTAATTTTAATTTTAATTTTAATTCATAATGACCCCATATGACCCTACCCCATAGGTTTTCTCGGCTGTGATTGTTACAGAACGCGATTGCCAGATCTTCCTTCCACAGAGCCTCTCATTGAGTTCTAACTGCCAACCTCTCATTTAGCAGCTGAGTGCTTAACCATTGTGTCACCAGTAGGAAATAAGATGAGATAAAGTTGAAAAAGTGCACAAAGGGCAAATCATTAGGACCCATAGATCAAAGTTGAGAGTTTGGATTTGAGTCAAATGCCATGATTAAACCTTGGAGAGTTTTAAGCGAAGAAGTGACATTTGATTCATATTATATATCTATATCTATATCTATGTCTATCTATCTATATATATATATATTTAGAAATTTAGATAATATATATTACACACACACACACATATCTTTGCTCTTTTTCTTAGGGGCAATTGAATCAGTTCTGACTCAGAGTGACAGTCTCTGACAACAGAAAGAAACATTGCCCAACCCAGTCCTGCACCATCTTCACAATCTTAATTACGTTCGAGCCCATTGTTGCAGCCACTATTCCTTTTTGCTGACTCTCTACCAAGTATAATGTCCTTCCCCAGGCACTGGTCCCTCTTGATAAAATGACCAATATATGAGAGATGAAGTCTTGCCTTCTTTGCTTCTTAGGAGTATCCCAGCATACTGCCTCCAAGATAGATTTGTTTATTCTTCCAGCAGTCCACAGTATATTTAATATTCTTTGCCAACAACATAATTCAAAGGCATCAATGCTTCTTCTGTCTTTCTTATTCGTTATCCAGATTTCACATATATATGAAGTGATGGAAAATACGGTCTTGGGTCAGGCACACCATAGCCCTCAAAGTGACATCTTTGCTTTTTAATACTTTAAAGAGGTCTTTTACAACAGATTTGTACAATGCAATAAGACTTTTGACTCCTTGTCTGCTCTTTCCATGGGCATTAGTGATGGATACAAAGAAAGAGAAATCCTTGAGAATGTCAATATTTTCTCCATTTATCATGATTTTGCTTATTGGTCCAGTTATAATGATTTTCATTTTCTTTATGTTCAGATGTAATCCATCTTGAAAGTTGCATAGTCTTTGAACTTCATCAATAAATGTCTCAAGTCCTCTTCTCTTGCAGCAAGCAAGTTTGTATTATCTGCATGTGGGAAGTTGTTAATGAGCCTTCCTCCAATCTTGATACCATGTTTTTCTTCATATAGTCTGGCTTCTGGGATTATTTGCTCAGCATATAGACTGAATAAGTATGGTGAAAAGATACAACCCTGATGCACACCTTTCTTAATCTTAAAGCACACAGTTGTTCTGTTTGAATGACTGCCTCTTGGTCTATGTACAGATTCCACATGAGCATAATTAAATGTACTGGAATTTCCATTCTTCACAATGTTATCCAGAATCCATTCAGCCTTTCTGTAGTTAATAAAACACACATTAACATCTATCTAGTATTCTCTGTTTTTAGCCAAGATCCATCTGTCATTCTTAAGGATTCTGAAGCCAACTTGAATTTCTGGCAGTTCCTTATCTATGTACTGCTGCAACTATTTTTTAATAACCTTCAGCAAAAGTTTACATGTATGTGGTATTCATAATATTGTTCAATTATTTCTGCATTCTGTTGGATATGTATACACACACACACACACACACACATATATACTTATGTGTACTAATAGACAAATAGGACAACAATTGCAATGTAAAGATGTGACTACATTAGAAGCATATTTTGAAGGTCTGCAAAAAAGGACAAGGAGGCCACATATTCTGACCTCCTAGAACCCCACTAGAGGAAAGCAGAATCACCATCAATAGCCCAAGGCCGATTACTGCAAGGCCAGACATGCTGCCTCACTCCAGCCCTTTCACCAACTGTTCCTCCCAAAGCACCCACCACCTCTCTCCTGGGTTC
>NW_006923716.1:7992-14341 GCF_000298275.1 Orycteropus afer afer
ACACACACACACACACACACACACACACACACACACACAAATAAAGAGAGAGAGAGAGATTTCAAAGAAATAGCTCATGCAGTGGAGTTGGCTGGCAAGTCCAAATCCACTGGTCAAGCATCAGGCTGGAGTGTTTTTCTGACTCACATGGTTGGAGGGGCTGGTGAATCCAAAGGCTATATATAGGTCAGGTGGCAGGCTGCTGACTCACGTCCTAAAACCGAAAGTCAAAGGATGACATTTGGATGCAAATTGACCCTTAACATTAACCGTCGTACTGATAAACTGGACGTGAGTAGTAAAACACAGAAAACTCTCAAAAATAGAAAGGATATCACCTTCTGAGTTGTTTATCCTGCCATGTTGAATTATATCCTACAAGAGCCAAAATGTCTCCTTGATTATATCCACCTGAATTTAGAGACCATTTGAACAGGTCTGGTGCATTTGAACACCGATGACCAACAACCAGGTGAGTTGTGGGATGACATTCAGAACATCATGCATGAAGAAAGCAGAAAGAACATTGAAAACACAGGAAAGGAAGAAAAGAACAAAATGGATATCAAAAGAGACTCTGAAACTCACTCTTGAATGGAGAATAGTGAAAGAGAATGGAAGAAATGATGAAGTAAAAGAGCTGAACAGAAGATCTCAAAGGGCAGCTTGATAAAACAAAGTGAAGAATTAAAATGAAATGTACAAAGACCTAGAATCAGGAAACCAAAAGGGAAGATCATACTCAGCATTTCTCAAGCTGAAAGAACTGAAAAAAAAAAAAAGTCAAGCCTTACAATATTGAAGGATTCTAAAGGGATAATATTGAATGATGCAAGAAGCATTAAAAGTTGTTGAAAGGAACACACAATGTCACTGTACCAAAAAGAATTGGTTGATGTTCAACCATTTCAGGAGGTACCACATGATCAAGAACCAATGGTGTTGAATGAAGAAGTCCAAGCTACACTGAAGGAATTGATGAAAACCAAGGTTCCAATAATTGAAACATCAAGATGTTTCAACAAATGGATGCAGTGCTGGAGGTGTTCACCCATTTATGCCAAGAAATTTGGAAGGCAGGTACCTGGCCAACTAAATGGAAGAGATTCATATTTATGCCCATTCCAAAGAAAGGTGATCCAACAGAATGTAGAAATTACTGAAAAATATCATTAATATGACATGCACTTAAAATTTTCCTTAAGATACGTGAAAAATAGTTACAGCAGTATATTGGCGTGGAACTGCCAGAAATTCAAGTAGGATTCAGAAGAGGGTGTGGAATGAGGGATACCACTGCTGATGTCAAATGGATTTTGGCTGAAAGCAAAGAATACCAGAAAGATGTTTACCTGTATTTTGCTGACTATGCAAAGGCTTTTAACTATGTGGATCATAAGAAATTATGGATAACATTGCCAAGAATGGGAATTCCAAAACACTTAATTGTGCTCATGAGAAAGCTGAACATAGACCAAGAAGCAATCATTCGAACAGAACAAGGGGATACTGCGTGGTTTAAAATCAGGCAAGTTGTATATCAGAGTTTTATCCTTTCACCATACTTATTCAATCTATATGCTGAGCAAATAATCCAAGAGGTTGGATTATATGAAGAAGAATGTGGCATCAGGATTGGAGGAAGACTCACTAACAACTTGCAATATGAAGATGACACAACCTTACTTGCTGAAAATGAAGACATGAAGCACTTACTGATGAAGATTAAAGACTTCAGTATGAATTACACCTCAACATAAAGAAAACAAAAATTCTCAAACTGGACCAATAAGCAACCAATAAATGGAGAAAAGATTGAGTTGTCAAGGATTTCATTTTACTTGGATCCACAAATCAACACCCATGGAAGCAGCAGCCAAGAAATCAAATGATATATCGCATTGGGCATGTCTGCACCAAATGACCTCTTTAAAGTGTTAAAGAGCAAAGGTATGACCTTGAAGACTAAGGCGAATCTGACCAAGCCATGCTGTTTCAAGTAGCCTCATATACATGTGAAAGCTGGACAATGAATAAGGAAAACCAAAGATGAATTAATGCACTGAATTGTGGTGTTGCCAAAGAATACTGAAAATACCATGAACTGCCAGGATGAACAAATGTGCCTTGGAAGAGATACAGCAGGAATGCTCCTTACAAGCCAGAATGGCCTGACTTGTGTCACATACTTTGGTCACATTGTCAGAAGGGACCATTTCCTGGAGAAGGATATCATGCTTGGTAAAGTGGAGGGTCAGTGAAAAAGGGGAAGAGCCTCAACAAGATGGATTGACACAGTAGCTGCAACAATGGGCTCAAGCATAGAAATATTGTGAGGATGGTGCAGGACCAGGTAGTGTTTCATTCTGTTGCACATAGAGGTGCTACTAGTCATAGTCAACTCAATGTCGCCTAACAACAACAACAACGTATCCTACAGTTATTGTCATCACTGCTTTGATCATCTCCTAGACCAAGTATATTTACAACATAGTCCACTAGAATTCGTACCTATTTCTGTCATTTGTCTGACTACCTCGTTACCTAAGTAGCATCTTTCTATAACCTTGCCTTGCCCTTTACCCATTTGCCTTACATGCTGCTCTGATCCAACTTTCTGCCCAAAAACAACTCTCTAGCTTGCCAACCCCATGTTCTGCTTATCTGATCATATTAACTCTAAGACCAGTCTCCAGGACTCTAGCTAGAGGGAGACTTGCTCAATTTCCTCTAAGTTCAAATTTCACAATCCAACCTTTGTATCCTACCCAACAAAAGGTAAAATGAATTAGCTCAACCTCCATTTGTACTCTAGGTTTTCAGCAATCCAAAATCAGTTAGATTTTCATTTGAAAAAGAGTAAATGTCCTTAGTTATTTGATCAGAACTCCTTAATATCCTTTCATTTTCTTAAAAGGACAGCAATCCAGATAACTTATGGAACATAAACAATCACCTGTATTCATCAAATAAATGAAATGTAATCATATCTTCATCAAGTATCCCTGGATCTCTTCATTATAAACAATAGATGTAGATACAGTATTTTAAAGTAAAATTCCAAAAGTTATAATATAGGTATTTATCATGTTGAACTAAGAAAAATTACACTATAGGATCTTGCAGAGACAGCAAATACTTCTAAACCTTTCTTGAAAGAATTTTCACTCTTAATAATAATGTTCACCTAGAAATACATATACTGTCAATGTAAATATTTTCTAATTGGACAATGTTTTTATTAATAAATGGTGTATTTTATCACTAATAAAAGTATAATTAAAAATCATTTTTCAAATCTTAAGCCATGATTCCTCTATAAGAGCTGAGATAGCAGCTATTTTTTCCTTTCATGTGTCAAATTATTGAAATAGACTATAATATTAATCCTATTGGAAAAGTTAAACAGGATTTTATTAAATAGAGAGATTGAAAATATATTGGATAATAGGAATGCAAATGTTATAAATATCTGTTCTCTTCTATTTTAAAATTAAATTTTGTTTTTTGAGATAGTTGTAGATTCACATGCATTTGTAAGAAATAAGGAGCTCTGGTAGCATAGTGGCTAAAAGCACTTGACTGCTAACCAGAAGGCTGGCGGTTCAAACCCACCAGCCACTCCTCGGAAGGAAGGTTGGGCAATCCTACTTCCGTAGTGATACTGCCTCGGAAACCCAAGGAGGGGTCGCTATGAGTCAGGGCCGACTCGATGGCACATAACAACAACAACAACAACAACAATGCAAAACGAGCCTCTGTTTCTTCACCCAGTTTGCCCAATGGTGACATCTGCAAAACTACAGTACAACATGCTAATCAGGATATTGACACTGATAAATCCAAGATACAGAACATTTCCATCACCGCAAGGATCCCTCATGATCTCTTTTTAGGCACACCTACTCTCCTGTTCCTGACCCCTGGCAACTACTATTCTGTTTCCTATTTTTACAGTTTAGTTATTTCAATAATGTTATGTAAATGTAATCACATAGTATGTAGGCTTTTGAGATTTTTCTGTACTCTTTTACAAAATAACAAAGCAAACAAAATCCCAGGAAGATTGGGAGAAATTTGACACAATTATTTTTAAAATCATATGGAAGAATAGAAAGCCTTTTAAGAGAATATTTTGAAAAACTGTATTTGTGAAACTAGCCTTGCTATATACTAAAATATATTACAAAGCAATATTAGTTAATATGTGGCAGAACTGGAAGGAACAGATACGCTCTCTGGAATGGTAGAAATACGAGGAACATACTAAGACTCACATAGGTAACAGCTTATTTGGCTACTTCTTGTCCTCTAAAATGTGAAAGGAGACTCTATAAAAACAAATTTGAATTCAGTTGTCTGGGATATTTTTCCTTTCCTTAGGATGCTCTCCTTATATCACTAATTGATACCTCATTTAAATAACATATTTTCAAAACAGGAGGCAATGTTAAACACAGTTACTGCAGATTTCCAAAAATTGAGTAAGCATTGTAAAGTTAGGCAGAAAAATCATCACCACCCACTGGCAGCTTCATAACATAAAATGCAAATGCACGATCTTTGAACTGCATCACGTTCTCCATTACTAGATTTGGAGACTCTAGCTACTTTAAAGGAAAATGTATAGCAACTTTCTAAGCAAAGGTAGTGGGATGCTGATTTCAACAGAAAAGAACAATTTTATTATGAACTATGTCTGAACATATCAGAGGAAAAACTGACCAGAAAACTAAATATAAGGAGAGTATTATTAATGACTCCATGTCAGTCTTGTCAGATGAAACATGCTGAACCTGTCTGAAGTGACACTAAAGGAAGACAAGACAGTAACCAGACATCTTGTTTGGCCAGAAAAATCCCTGCTTTCAGTGTGCAAAAATGTGCAAAAGTGACCCAGAAAAGACCCATGCTCTGGATCACACAGCCCGGCTTTCTGCCTCTTACGCTGCCTTCCAGGCAGCCTGACAGTCACTCAAGACAAGAACCAGGACAAGTGTTGAGGAGAAAAGAGAATGAAGAATGTGAGTGATCGGGACTTTATTTCTGTTTATATGAAACTTCCCTTCATCAAATTCTTTTCAACAATTTGACTGTTCTGAGAGTAAAACTGTATAAAATAAAATAAACGCCTTATTTGATTCAGTCGTGTCCTCAGTACAGGCTTAAATAGACAGACTTAAATGTCATTTTATATCATTTCCCCGGATGTGTTGTTTGGAAGGAAAGCAGCAGACTGTATAATCCCTATTCTGGCATCAATCTTGCTCTCCTGAATGACAGGAGAAGCTGTATTTTTTAGGATAAGAGTCAAACCCATAAGTCATGGGTTCAAATTCTGACAAAATATGAGTGAGACTTGGATGAGTCATTCTATGAGGTTAGATAGCTCTAAAATAGGAATGGACCATGGGAATAACTAGATCACAGGACTTCTGTGTGAGCCAGAAAAGATAATACTAATAATAACTGAAATTTAGAAACTTGGAATAAATATACAAGGAGTAATTATTCATCAGGAGTTGGAATTATGAATGGCTCTAGTTGACTTACTCAGGAGGACCCTTGAATAGCAACTTTTTTTCCCCAAAAAAATGAATAAAAGAGGAAAGAAGAAAAAAAGCTTAGTCAGATTTGGCCATAAGTATAACCAATGCACACACACACAAAAAGAGGTAAAAGCCTGGAAACAAGTCACAAAAAAGCAATAATCTTTTGAGAGATGAGTCCTAGGATTAAATCGGGCTTGTCTTCAAAATGAATGCCATTGGCTGCACACTTCTTAATCCTGGCCAACATGTTTTCTTCAGTCAGTCCTAAGTCTTACCCTGTAGTCACATCCACCACTCATAGTGAAAAGTATCAGTCCTCTGCTTTGGATTGGTGGTGGTGATGGTGCCATCAAGTTGGTTGCAACTCTTAGTGACCCTCTGTACAACAGAGAGAAACAATGCCCAGTCCTGCACCAGTCCTGACCCCCCTTGCTGTGCTTGAGCTCATCATTGCAGCCACTGTGTCAGTCCATCTCATGGAGGGTCTTCCCCTTTTTTACTGACCTTCTACATTACCAAGCATGACATCCTTCTCCAGTGAGTGGTCCCTTCTGACAACATAGCCAGAGTAGGTGAGAGGAAGTCTGGACATTCTCACTTCTAAGAAGCATTCCAACTGTACTTCTTCCAGGATATATTTATTCATTCTTCTGGTTGTTGTTGTTGTTGTTGTTGTTGTTATGTGCCGTCGAGTCGGACCCGACTCATAGAGACCCCTTCTTGGGTTTCCGAGGCAGTATCACTACGGAAGTAGATTGCCCCATCTTCCTTCCGAGGAGTGGCTGGTGGGTTTGAAC
>NW_006923716.1:14471-15044 GCF_000298275.1 Orycteropus afer afer
CCAGGTTTCACATGTATATGAAGCAATTGAAAATACCATGGTTTGGGTTAGGCGCACCTTAGTCTTCAAAGTGACGTCTTTGCTCCTGAACACTTTAAAGAGGTATTTTGCAGCAGATTTGCCCAAGGCAATACGTCTGATTTCTTGACTGCTGCTTACATGACTGTTGATTGTGGATCCAAGTAAAATTAAATTTTTGACAACCTTAATTTTTTCTCCATTTATTGTGATGCTGCTTATTGGTTCAGTTGTGACAGTTTTCATTTTCTTTATGTTGAGGTGTAATCCATATTGAAGACTGTAGTCTTTGATCTTCATCAGAAAGTGCTTCACTTTCAGCAAGCAAGGTTGTGTCATCTACATACAGAAGGTTGTTAATAAGTTTTCCTCCAATCTTGATGCCATGTTTTTCTCCAGATAGTTTTCTTTGGATTGTTGTTGTTGTTATGTGCCGTCGAGTTAGACCCGACTCATAGATAACGACCCCTCCTTGGGTTTCCGAGGCAGTATCACTATGGAAGTAGATTGCCCAACCTTCCTTCCAAGGAGTGGCTGGTGGATTTGAACCCCCAG